>NW_023495917.1:0-82159 GCF_904425465.1 Colossoma macropomum | reverse complement strand
CAACTTTGAAGACTGCAAGAGTACTTCCCATCCTGAAGAAGCCCTCGCTTGACAGCTCTGATGTCAACAACTACAGACCGGTATCACTCCTTTCTTTCCTTTCAAAAATTCTTGAACGTGCAGTCTATAATCAACTGTCTCTCTTTCTCACGCAGAACCAGCTCCAGGACCCCAACCAGTCTGGCTTCAAACCAGCGCACTCAACAGAAACTGCTCTTATAGCAGTGACAGAGAAGCTCCAGTCAGCAAGATCAGCCAGTATGTCATCTGTCCTGATTCTTCTTGACCTCTCAGCAGCTTTTGACACGGTCAACCACACAATCCTTCTGGATGTCCTCACCAACCTTGGAATCACTGGCTCTGCGTGGAAGTGGTTCAAGTCCTATCTGGAGGATCGCTCTTATCAGGTAACATGGAGAGGGTCCATATCCTCTCCATGCAGGCTCTCCACTGGTGTCCCACAAGGCTCGGTGCTAGGTCCTCTTCTCTTTTCTCTTTACACTAGCTCTCTTGGCAATGTAATATCATCTCATGGCTTCTCTTATCACTGTTATGCTGATGACACTCAACTAATGCTTTCTTTCTCACCCTCGGACACACAGGTTTCCAGTCGGATCTCGGCATGTCTGTCTGACATCTCTTCATGGATGGCAGCTCACCACCTGAAGCTCAATCCTAGCAAGACTGAGCTACTATTCATCCCTGCAACTACAGGTCCTCATCAAGATCTTGCCATCTCATTCGAGAACTCTCTGATTGTCCCGTCAGCAGAGGCAAGAAGTCTTGGTGTGGTTTTGGATGGCCAGTTATCGTTCTCGACTCACATTGTGAACATAACTCGGTCATGCAGATTTCTGCTGTTCAACATCCGGAGGATCCGACCCTTTCTCTCGAGAGAGGCCACTCAGGTGCTAGTGCAGTCTTTTGTCATCTCAAGGCTTGACTACTGCAACTCGCTCTTGGCTGGTCTTCCGATGCAGGCCATCAGGCCTCTGCAACTCATCCAGAATGCAGCAGCAAGACTCATCTTCAATCTCCCAAAGTTCAGCCACGTCACCCCACTGCTGCGCTCCCTTCACTGGCTTCCTGTAGCTGCACGCATCAGATTTAAAACCCTTATGCTTGCCTACAAGGCCAAAAATGGACCAGCCCCTCCCTACTTGATGGCAATGGTCAAATCTCGAACTGTACCACGAGCCCTTCGAGCTTCGAGTACAGCTCGGCTTGACCCGCCATCCTTCAAGGCGCGTGGAAGGCAAGCAACTAGACTGTTCTCTGTGCTGGCACCCAGGTGGTGGAACGAACTCCCACTGGCTGTCCGTACAGCAGAGTCTCTCGCTGTCTTCAAACGCAGACTGAAGACACACCTGTTTATTCAGCACTTAAATGAGCACTAAATTAAGTATTGATTGTAATGTATTGTACAGCACTTATGTATTTTATCGTATTGCACTGTTCTGTGTTTAACTCTGTCCCTTTTTCACTAGGTGTCAATGACCTTCTGATTCTACCAGTATCTGAGCTTAGGACTGACTTTCTCTCTAACCTATCGGTAGCTAGCGAAGATTCTTTCTCTGGATAGACAAAGCACTTTTTGTAAGTCGCTCTGGATAAGAGCGTCTGCTAAATGATGTAAATGTAAATGTAAAATGATTTGTTGCTCAGTAGCTCATAAACAGAATAATTCATCTGTGGTAAAATCATAACTCTGGAGCTGTTTGAGAATTCATGTGTAAAAAGTAGGAAAATGATGGTGAATCCATGATAAAGAGTATTAACAGACATAAAGCTTAGCTCTTCTCTTAAATAGAGAATCTACCAGTAGATCTTATTATAGTGATCTGAGATCGACTGGCTATGCCTCGATCCAGACAGTAGGGGGCGATCACAGGCTTTTCCTCATTCTAGATAAAGCCATCTATGGGGAAACTGCACTGGTGTTTACAGTGGTCTTTACTCCCTCTATTCAGGGTGGTAATAAGTATTATCCATGATACTGTACTCACCTCAGTTCAGGTGAAGACTCTCCCTGTTTGAAGGCTATGTCTCTATCCATTGACTGATCACTCTTCATAGACACACAGCTGGGCTCAGGAGAGTCTGGTCTCTTACTGTGAATCAGACTAAAACACATTCTCTGTTAAGAGCTGTAGACTTTAATGCGTCTCCCACCATCACACAATGACTTCATCTCTTATTACACTCAGTAATTTCTCTAAACACTCTTTGGAGAAGGTAAAGTGAAAGTTGATACCAAGTGACACACATGTATTACACACTTTCTGAGAACAGAGCTCATTTTAGGCCTTGAAAGTCTTTAAAACTTTACTTTCTTCTTTGGTGTTTTTGACACAGTATTAATCAAAGTAAGAGCTCAACCTTCAGAAAATGATATTTTCCCACATCAGGCTGTCAAATTAGATACTATATAAGCCATTTTACCCATTAATGAATGGGTATCAGGGCTGAACACAGAGATCATATTCCCCATTACGCTTATATTAATGCAGTAAAATCACATATAAAGTAAGTTGAAAAATTGTTTTAATCAAAATGTTTTCATTAAATTATTTGTTTTTAATCCATTTTCATTTCATTTTCATTTAAATTAATTAATGGATAAAAACTGGGTAACATGGTTGTGAGTTTAGTCTAAAATAAGCAGCACTCAGGAGTTGTTAGCTTGACAGGGGGCACAGGCTGCATGCTAACTACTAATTACCATATAGTTCACATAAATGAAAAAATACATATTTTTTTTCTAACAATAATTTTGGTAACAGTGTTACGTCCATAGGATGCATGTTTTGTTTTGCTTGCTTCTCTTTCTTTCTCTCTCTCTCTCTCATACTGTCGCTTATTAGGAACCCGCCCACTTGTGTGTGTGATTGGCTGGAGTACCCGTAACGAAATTGCATCTGATTGGCTGGCTGAAATTGCATGGAGTATATCTTCAACGCCTGCGCCGGATGTCATCGAGGCTTTCCTCCATGGCGGCTTGGAGCGACTGTTTTAGATGTGAACCGCAGCGCAGCTTGTTTGTTTGTTTTGTTGCTAGCGATTGTCTATTCTCCTCCCAAATGAAATAGCTTAGCTTTACCTCTTGTTCCCTACCCAGTTATCTCTGCAGTTAAACCATAAGCTCACGATCTGTCTCTGTAAATGTTCACTCTTATGCCGACCAGGTTGTAGGAGTGGGTGCCATTTCTTTTGTCCCTCTTTCCTCCTGTTTTTGGTATAGTTAGGGAGTTCGGGAAGACTGACTGTAGTTTTGTTTCTTTATGTTTACATAGGTAAGTTAGTTCTCTACAATCTCTAGCTAGACTGGTTATGTTTGTTGTTTTGGCGCTTGCCCACTCTGACGTTCTCCTGTGTCGTTTACACAAAAGAGCAGCATAAAAAGAAAATAACACGACTTGACCTGTTTAAACGTCATCTGGCTCTCTTTTGTCCTTTTTTATGTTATGATCATCACAAACCCCTAGACAGGTCGTAACAACAGTGTTGAATAGTCAAGCTTTACTGCAGCCAGATCAGCTTTTTGTGTGTAAATTGAGAAAACAGAATGAAAATACTGACTTGTTTGATGGTCTTTCTGCAGAAAACAAGACGATGATGCAAATTCCTGTTTATATCATAATAAATGGAACGTCCCATTTTTTAATGTGGGGAACAGGTTTGGGTAACAGGGGTGCACATAAAATGTGGGACACAGGTTAAAATGGCTTTTTGTTAAAATAAAATAATAAAGAAAAATAATTCTTTAAACATTAAGTCGCTTGGAATTTAACAAAATAACAGAGATGTATGAGAAGTTAAAGGAAAACCCAACATAAAGTGTCCTGAGAGGATGTTGGATCTCCAAGAGTGACCAGAACAGCTTTATTGTGCCTTGGTGTGGATTCTACAAGTCTCTGGAACTGTACTGGAGGGACGGAACACCGTTCTTCCAAAAGATATTCCCTCAGTTGGAGGTGGAGAGCGCTGTCTAACATGCTGCTACAAAATCTCCCATAGCTGTTCAACTGGGTTGAGATTTGGTGACTGTAAAGGCCGCAGCACAGCCCATACACCTAAAGGCAGATATCACTTTAGTCACTGTTTCTATGGAAACACTGGCCAGATGAGCAGCCTTTGTGACTGAAGCTCTGTGCCCCAATAATGACCCTCTTTCACAGTCATTTACATCCAAAGTTGAGGTCAGATGGGTCAGCTCAGCATTTTTATACATGACACAGAGCACAGTGGGATGTTATTTGCTTAATGGTATCATCCAGCACACCTGTCTGGAAGCATCTGCACACGGATTGTTTCTCCACTCGTTTATTCTTTTTTTTCATTCAATTTGTCACTTTTTCAAACCTAATTCAGCTCAGCAAAAACAGTAACAGAGTAATACTACTCTACGTTACTAGTACTAGTAATAACTATAGTTGTACATAATTTGTTCATAACTCTGGAGTCATTTGAAATTCATGTGTACAAAATAGGAAAATGATGGTGAATCCATAATTTTCCTATTTTGTACACATGAATTCTTTTCAATCTGATCTACAGGCTAGTTAAAGCCTGTAAACGGTGGAAAAGCAGCTCATCTCACCTTTTTCTCCTTCGTCTCACTCTAATAATGAAGCTGAGAGCTGATCAGAGTTAATGATCTTCTCAGCGAAGCTCGTTCTGCTCGTTAGTTTGTGCTGATGATGCACATGATTCATTCACGTGACGTTACTGAGTAGGATGTGCGCATGCGGGTCATTTCAGGACGCCGGTTCGTTCACATTAATGACAGATTTGAATCACTTATTTTACACACATACAAAAACCTTAAGTCAGATTTATGCCATTCAGCGGTTGATTACATTACTTGAGTTCTGTAAGCTTCTCCTTTACATTCAACTACATTATTAAAAGTAATTTGAACCTTTTTAATTGATATTTAGCTCAATAAATTGCTCTTTTATTAAGGCATCCTTTGTGTGAGCAAGTAAGCAAGTAATAATAAAATAATTCAATTGCTTATTTCCTCTACAACTAATGTCAATCAAATATCATGAGCAATTTCTCCCACCACTGAGATACTCTGTTCACTTTTCCAAGATTTACATCCAGCTGCAGGAGAGCATCATATTGTTGAGGTCATTGTAAGAAAATTTATGCTTTATGCAAAAACTCACCTGCCAAGTTTTTCAGAGACACTCGTTTTGGAGGTCAAGCTTCCCCCTAAAAATAAAAAATGAAACATTCCTTATAATTATGTCACTTAAGTGGCATCTCCAGTAGGAGCTAAAGAAAGATTAAACATACGAGAAAAGAAAAGCTGATTAATTTTTACACAAATAAAGAATGCAGAAAGAACACAGGTGTTACTCATTATAATACATTCTGCTTTGTAAAATAAAACAAGAAACAAATTTAACATTGTTTTAGGTATCAGGGCTGGAATATACAGGGCACTTTAATAAGGAATGTGAATCAAATGTACAACCAAATATATTATGACCCAAATATTTTTAACATTCTCCCTGTGTTCTTTTGTTTCTGATTGTGTTAATGAACGTATTACTCATTAACTTTTTGTATAATGAGTCCACAGACTACTGATAATTTCACAATGCAGACAAAAATTAGATGAAGTTGGATATTGTGATGAGAATGAAAGTAACGTGTACGAATTCACTGCATCCTTGACTGGATGTTTAACATATACAGATCCTGAAAATGAAGTGTTTTTGCTGTATAATGAAGCCAATATAATTCAGACCAACACAGTCGGTTTTAACTACGTTAAAAAGTTCTGATTTGATTTTTCAATTCAATTCAACATTTATAGCACTTTTTACAACGGACATCGTCACGAAGAAGCTTTGCAGAAATCCAGGCATGAGATCATGAAGAACAACCACTGAGAGGAACAAAGACTCAAAAGTAAAAACCACATAATCATGAAGAAGAACTACTTCTCGCTGATACCAAAATGAATTACTCCAGATACAGCAAAGCAGTCTCTATAAAGGGTAAGTACTACCAACTGTGGTTCCTAAGTCAAATCCGAAAAGAAAAAAGTGCCAAAACGTCTGTTACGTACATTCAGCTGTTCAAAAAGTTAACGAAACTCTATTTCCAACTTTTATCATATCTCCATGTGTTTACTGTGGAAACTCATATCACTGTGGTGATAAAAATAGGATATATTTAGAGATGGGACAGATCCAATCCTATATCGGTCTCGGGTCCGACGTTGACGTCACTTCACTCATTGGATATCGGACGGAGAGGGCCGATCCACTTACCAATCCATGTCCCAGTCCAGCTTGCACTGGACCATGAACCCGCCGTAACGTAACATAACATAACAGACACATCACCGATCCAGATTCCATTCCACATCTTACCATGAACCCATGGCAACTTCAGTCTGTAACTGAGTGAGCAAATCACAGCTGCTGGTTTGACTAAAATGTCGTTTGTTTGGTGATATTTCAGTCCGGAAACACAGAAAAGCAAGACCAGTACTTGTAAAGTGTGTAAGGCCAGCGTGCCGAGGGGTGAAAGTACGGCTGCTTTGTACAATACAACCAGTTTAATCACCTGCAGAGGTTTCATGTGAAAGAATACCAGGAGCTCATGCTAAGAGACAGGAAGACGCCGCCCGGCAGCGAGGCTCGCTGATGCTTTCCAGAAATGCGATAAATGTCCAGTACACAACCCAAAGGCTAAAGGGGTCACCGAGAAGCTGCTCAACTTCATTATACTTGATGACTAACCGCTATCTGTAGTGGAAAATGGATTTCACAGCCTGTTGGAGAACTTAGAGCCCAGGTAAAATCTGTATTCCTGAAAATACATTTCAGAGATTCAGAGATGTTGATACTCAAACTGTACAACCAAGTGTCATCACAGTTAGCGGCGCAGTTAGACAGATGTTTAAGCCATGAGCTTCACAACTGATATTTGGAGCTCAGATGTTCCAGTGTCTCTCATAAGACCCACTGTGAACTCGGAAACATACAACTATTTTGCCAAAAGTATTCACTCAAATCATTGAATTCAGGTGTTCCAATCACTTCCATGGCCACAGGTGTATAAAACCAAGCACCTAGGCCTGCAGACTGCTTCTACAAACATTAGTGAAAGAATGGGTCGCTCTCAGGAGCTCAGTGAATTCCAGCGTGGTACAGTGATAGGATGCCACCTGTGCAAAAAGTCCAGTCGTGAAATTCTCGCTACTAAATATTCCACAGTCAACTGTCAGTGGTATTATAACAAAGTGGTAGCGATTGGGAATGACAGCAACTCAGCCACAAAGTGGTCAGCCACATAAAATAACAGAGCGAGGTCAGCGGATGCTGAGGTGCATAGTGTGCAGCGGTCGCTAACTTTCTGCAGAGTCAATCACTACAGACCTCTAAACTTCATGTGGCCCTCAGATCAGCTCAAGAACAGCATAGAGAGCTTCATGGAATGGGTTTCCATGACTGAGCAGCTGCATCCAAGCCTTACATCACCAAGCGCAATGCAAAGCGTTGAATGCAGTGGTGTAAAGCGCCGCCACTGGACTCTAGAGTGTTCTCTGGAGTGACGAATCACGCTTCTCCATCTGGCAATGCGATGGACGAGTTTGGGTATGGCGGTTGCCCAGGAGAACGGTACTTGTCTGACTGCATTGTGCCAAGTGTAAAGTTTGGCGGAGGGGGGATTATGGTGTGGGGTTGTTGGGCTCGGCCCCTTAGTTCCAGTGAAAGGAACTCTTAATGCTTCAGCAGACCAAGAGATTTTGGACAATTTCATGCTCCCAACTTTGTGGGAACAGTTTGTGGATGGCCCCTTCCTGTTCCAACATGACTGTGCACCAGTGCACAAAGCAAAGTCCATAAAGACAGGAGGAAAAGTGCAGGGAGTCACACACCAGCAGTTCAGCTGCAGCCTCTATTACAGATATGCTTAGTGATTGGAAGATTAAACACCTTAACAACAATAACAATGATAATATTAAAGTGAAAAGAGCTCTTGTATCAGAATCTGTATCGGTATCGGCAGTTGTGTATCGGAATCGGATCAGCCCCTCACTATATATATATATTGCTTTATGATCTATTGATATAGGGTGCAGCTCTAGTCTATAGGTCTATGCTTTGTCTTATACCTATAACCTAGTCTGTCAAAAAATGATAACCTTTTTAAGCACTTTTAAAATGAATTGGCTATTAAGCTTCATCAAATAACTTAATTTACTTACCACCTAAATGTTGATGCTTCAGTTTCATTTCAAGATCTTTCATCTCGTCGTCTGTGTTTGTGTACCATCTACCACCATTGGCTGCTACCAGTTTGTCTATCTTTGCTAGAAGTTCCTCTTGATCCTTTTTACCAGGGTTTTCACTGAAGGCGTGGTACCTGCTGCCACACTTCTGAACCAGCTGCTGAAGACTGTCCCCAGCAGTCCTGATATACTCCTCAATGGAGGTATTTTTTCTTTTAAAAGTGAAGAGGATAATGGTGAACATGTAGAGCTTCTGCCCAAACACTTCTATCAGTCTGTCCACTGTGTCCCTCTCATCCTGGGTGAATCGGCCCAGGGGGATCACCAGCAGGAAAACATGAGGCCCTGGGGCTGAGAGCTGGAGGCACTGGAGCAGTTTCTTCTTAGCTGTGTTTGAGTCCATTGTTGCAGTCAGTCCTGGAGTGTCCACCACCATGATCCGCTTTCCTCCCAAGGTCACAGTCTGAGCCTCGCACTGCTGGGTGACTGCAGAGCCACTGAGCTCAGACAAAAAGCATGAAGATCCAAGCAGTGTGTTGCCTGATTCACTCTTGCCTGCACCTACATTCCCGTGAAGGACCACCCGGAGGTCCTGCTCCCCTAGTGAGACGATAACAACAAAAAAAAGGAGACACAAACAATGAGGGTGGAACCTTTAACAGGAGAAGAAAAAAAATTCTCAACTTCTAATGGAAGTTAATGGAGTTATTTATCCCAAGTCTTTCTGGACTATTTCCAAATGAGGGATACGAGGATACAGGGTTTTGTCCCAAAAGTGATGAGATAGATAGATAGACAGATAGATAAACAGATAGGTAGACAGATAGATAGATAGTCAACTCAATTTTTCATTTTCTTAGACACAGATTTATTTTAGCTTTAATTCAGTACATCACATTTCCAGTGGGTTAAAAGTTTATATACACCAAATTTAAACATACTGTAAGATTCGAAAAATGACTTTTAGAAGCTTCTACCAGTCATCATAAGTAGTTAAGTTGGTGTGCACCTGTGGCTGCGTCTAAGGGCCTCACGTACCTTGACCTTACTACCATGGGAAAATCCAAGAACTGGTTCACCTCGCCACCGTGCCGCCCACATAAACAAACAATTTGGTAAAATATAATGAAGCTTAACTGTGAAGATGCAGCAGCTACAAAGTTTAAACTTACATTTACAGAAATATCTACAGGTTTGAAAAAAAAAAAAATCAACAAATAAGTGAATATATGAATAACAAAAACGTGTGATTAGTAGATTAACAGAACATTAGTGAGCACACTATAATCAGACAGCTTGAGGGAATCAGAGGGAGTAGCCCTACCTTGAAAACAAACTGTTGAAAATCTGTTGAAAATCTGGCTCCCAGCTTTAATGTCCATCATTCACTTATTTATTATTTTGTTTTATTTAATAATCTTTAAAAGATGTAGGTCATGAGCTTACCTATCACTAAAATGAATCACTTCTCCTAAGACACTGACTGGGCTTATTCAGAATTAACAGAAGTGGGTTAGAATTTCCCTGCTGAACCATTAGAAACCATTAGGATTAAAACCTAATGGATTTACTTTCTAATGGGAATTGGCTTTTCAACAGAGACCACTAGCTTCCTGTAGAAGACCTTAAGGAAACCATCAAATGCACTTAGAATCAGCCACTGGTCACCTATTAAACCATTAGAATCCTTTACATAGTGATAGCAACCCATCAAAAAAACCATCAGAGACCAACAAAAACACGTAATGGTTTCTAAGGGTGCTTTCAGCGTTTTCAGTGGGGTTAAGAGGCCCAGGCCAGACTTTTTGTCTTTCCTTTTTTTTCATTATTATTTTATATCATAAGAAACTGCTTGATTATGTTAAAAGATAAATATATATAACAGTACAGACGGTTCTTTGTCACAAAACGTTCACATTTTCTGTCTGGACTGATCCGCACTGACTCTCCAACACCAAACTCTACCTAAACCTTCAACAACACTGACAAATACTGAACCAGCCATTAGGACACGAGGATAGGAGGACAGAGTCCCGGAGCTGATCTGACCCGCTTCAGCTTAACGCTACAGTTTCAGCACTGAAGGCTACTTACTGTCCGAGTGGGCCATTTCTGTAGTTTCTGTAGTTACTGTAGTTTCTGTGGACTGCAGGGTTAAACCTGTAGATGACGTTGCTCTTCTGATGAACTCATTCCTTTAGTTTCTCTCTGGAGAATCATCGGCGCGTTAAAACCATTCTGTTGTAAAATAAGTTCAAATAAAACTATTCGCTACACGAGCTACTCGAAGACGGAGCTCTGAGGAAGCCGAGAGACACAGACTACATCCGGGACCCGGAGTCTGCACACAGACAAAACCGAAACTAACAGCAAACCGGAAACAGCCGCCATTACACAACCAGAGCGGGTGTATGAGGAGCCTGGCCGCTCCTGTTCCTCCCGTTATATCATAACAGGACTGCTGATCAGCAGGGGGCGCCCGCGAGTGAGTCCTCAGTGAATGGGAGTGAATGGAGCTCAACGGCTAAAAATGAACAGTTAAAATAGTTTCTAATCACTGAACCAGAACTTTCCTTTAATTTTAGACAGTAGAAGGATGGATTTTACTAAAAAACAAAGAAATCTCACCTGTTTGTTTACTTTTTTCTACAGCAAACGGGTTTTGGGCAGCAGGAGGCGGGCTTTACTGCTAGAGTGTGATGATTGATTGGCGAGCGGAGCGGCTCATTGGCTGTTCGCGCTCACTGACGTCATGAACGTACATGAGGCGCCGTTTTAAACTCCTATAACTCGAGTTTAAAAGCTCTTAAAAACATAACAGCGGTGTTAAAGTGTTTTATGCTGTTCTGTGTTCAGGAAATGATTGTATTCTTTTATATTAAAACTATTTAAGCATTCATAAACTATGATTTTGCTCAAATGCTCCATATCAACCCATTCATTTTGAACTCGCTCGGGATCGCCCTCTAGCGTCTGAAACCCGGAAGACCCTGCAGAGTGGAAACTCTCCTTTCTACAGGCTCTCTGACACAACTTTACTTGGGGGGGGGCAGGAAGCAGCCAGGCTCCTTATAAACAGCCTCCATTACTCGCTTCTTCCTTACCCGAAATGGCAGCGAACAAATAAAGTAACGTCAATAAAAATAAATGAATGAGTAAAAACTCGATACTGTTTGAGATGAATGTATCCATGAATACTTTTGGAACAGATATTAGTGAATATATCTGTGTATTCACTGTCAGACCTTTCAGTTGCTGTTGGAGGAGCCGTCACTAAGATGCAGCACACTAATATGAAGCCATAGCTAATATGTGAGCTTCACTGGACCAAGTACAGTCCAAATGAAGTGACCTCTACAGTTCTGAGCATAAACAGACTTGATGTAGCAAAAAACACAAATCCAAAAGCCCTAAATGACACTATTTTCCCCCAATATCATAACTGGCTTGTGTCTTATATGCAAAAGTTGAAAAAAAGTATAAAAATAAAATTGTGAAATTTAATTTTTTTTTAATATTTTATTTAAAGTTATTTTTTATTTGGTCATTTGGATTAAACAAAGTTCTTCAATGAGGCTCTGTTTAGGCTCCAGGCAGAACTTTTGAGGCGACTGTCCACCCTGTTATTGACAAGTGATCAGATCAGGTTGTGTGTTTAGACATCACAAACCTATCTGCATGGGTTGCTATGGTAACAACATAGGCATCAGTAACTGTGCTGGTGATGCGGATTTCAAACGTGGCTGCAGGAGAGTTGGACGTACATCGTCTCATCCTCCGAACTCTTCAAAATTCTCTGGCATGAGCATAAATCGTCTGCACTCTTCCTGAATCCCAGCACTTCCATTACTCCAGTTATCAAAAATTGGATTTCATGTGGTTTTGTGCAGTTCACACTATCAAAAATCAGTCTGGGTACAATCTGGATTTACCACAAATAGGATTAGGTCTGAAAGTCTGAACAAGGCCTTAGTGTTCTTCCTTAACATTGCTCTGTTTTCTGTTTTAAGTCTCTATAAGGATAGTGCTGGTGGGGAAGACTGGTGTGGGGAAGACTCTACTGGAAACACCATCTTGGGCCAGGAGGTCTTCCACGTGTCCAGTTCTGCTCAGTCAGTGACCAAAGACTGTATAAAGGCCAGAGCAGAGGTTGATGGCTGTAAAGTGTCTGTGGTCGTCACTCCTGGTTTATTTGACACTGACCTGACAGAAACAGCAGTGATTAACAGACTGGTTGAATGTATCACTCTGTCCTGTCCTGGACCACACGTCTTCCTCCTGGTGCTCTCAGTGGGTCGCTTCACTCAGGAGGATCGGCAGACGGTGAAGAGACTGCACTGGATCTTTGGTGATGAGGCGCCTAAATACACCATCGTTCTCTTCACTGAGGTGGACCGACTGGAAAACCGGACCATAAAGGAGTATTTGGCTACAGCAGGAAACGAGCTGAGTCAGGTGGTGGAGACGTGTGGTGGACGCTATCACTTCTTTATCAATGAGAACATGGCAGACCGCACTCAGGTCACTGCACTGATGGATAAGATCTTCAGTTTGGGGTCAGAAAATGATGGTGGCTACTCACCAACGAGATGTATGAAAGTGTGGAGAGAGAGGAAGAGCTGAGAAGAGAGATGGAAGAACTGGTTGAGGCCAAAGACAAAGAGATAGTCCAGCTGAAGTGGGAGCTCAGAGAAAGAGCAGAGAGAGACGTGAAGAAGAAGAAAATTCCACAGTTCAGAAAAGCTGCAGAGCAGTGTAAACAGCAGTGATAATGACTCTCACTCACACTCTCCTCTCCTCTCTCCATCCTGTCCTCCTCATTCATCCCTATATCTATATCCAGTGATCTCACCTCTTCAGTTTGTTCTGCACACTATAGGATCATGGATGCAGTTTTATGCTTGTGTATGAATAATTTATACACAGAAATTCTGCATAAGGATTGATGGCTTTTTTATATTTTTCACTTCTTCTTCTTATTATTATCTATTTATTTATTCTATAATATAAAAATTTGATTTCATTTATGCTTTATTTTGATTTCAAAATAATAAAAATAATAATTATCAGAATAATAAATATACTTATTTACATTATTTATAATCGTTATTCTAATATCCTAACAATAGTAAGATAAATAAACGATTACATAATAATAATTCAATGTGTTTATTTGTATTAATTAATTAGTTTATTTATTTATATGTATTTATTTATTCAATAATATACGAACTTAATTTTATGTTTTATTTTATTTGTATAATAATAATAATAACAATAATAGTCATTTTAAAATAATTACACTGATTTACAAAATTTACTATTATTATTATAAAATAAACAAATGATTAAATAACAATAATAGTAATAATAATAATAATAATAATCATGCAATAATTAAACTCATTTAAATTATTTATAATTATTAACATTATAATATTTATTAACATTATATTAGTTATTTTTAAATGTTTATTTCAGTGGCCAACGGGTCTAAACAGCTGTGAAGTAGTGCTGATCTTTTAAATGCAAAGGGCTTGAGCTCGTCTCTAATTTTATATACTGTCTCTAATTTTATACACTGTCTCTGATTTTATATACTGTCTCTAATTTTATATTTTCTCCTAAGACCCATGAGATCTCTAAACTCTATTCTAGACTGCTGGGAACTGAAAAGCCTCTCTCTTATTTTGGTCAGTGTTTATCTGTTAAAGGAATAAAGCACGGTCCAAAAAAGGAACTGGGCAGTAAACAGTACAGAATGCAGCTATATAACATAGGAAGCATCACAGAAAAGCTCAGTATTATTATTTGACTTTTTTTTAATGTCTTACAAATTCCAATATCAAATTTGACTGAAATGACTACAATTACTGGTTCTGCTTCTTCAGTTTGGTGCTGGTTATGTGTAACGTTGCTCAAACACTAGAAGGCAATATTAACCCAGATGTTTCCATAAATACATCCCTAAAACTTCTCTCAACCCTCTCAAACCTCATCTAGGTCTCCATTACAGTCAGCAGACTTGTCAGTGTAGTGTTGGACACAGAATGACTTACTTTGAGCTACAGAAATGAACAAAACTTCACCACTACGGACATTTCAGGCAACACAAAGGCTGCACAGGACTGATGTTGGATCAGTAATTATGACTGTCATTTCTATAATAAACGATTCTAGATCAGCAATCCTGCTCCTGAGACAGAGAGGTCACCCGCAGCATCTACTCTGTGATGACACTGTGGTCACTTTTATAGCCCACAGTGTGTCGGACTGTGTTCTACACCACACTGAGAAGTCTGCGCCGCCTTAATGAAGACATAGACGTGGTTTGAGAGGTTGAAAGATGTTTTCAGGAAGTATTTACAGAAATGATTTAGGTGAATATTGACTTCTAGTGTTTGTTAGAAATGTTAGCTTCACAGCTCCAAAACAAAGTTTGGATACCAATCAAGTCTGGGCTAAAAGACGACATTGGGGTCAGTAGGAAACCGTTTAAATTTTATATTTTGCTGAACCGCTCCTTTAAACAGGTTCTTAGTCATAAAATGAGTCCGGCAGCTGATGACCAGGAAACCTGTACATAAACCGTTAACACATTCTGTTCTACTGTGTTTGTGATGATACTTACTGTTTAACTGGTCTGCATTATTTTACCACTGCCAGTTTGTTGTTGTGGCACACAGACAAATCCAGCAGCTTCTGAAACAAACCCTGCAGGCACAGGACGTCAATTTGCCGTCAGACAGACGTTGGACTCCAATGTTGGACAGACGTTGAATTTTGGTTGAAAATGAAAATCTGGCTGACGCCAAAACCCAACGTTGGCTTGACGTCAACCCTCCGACGTTGGACAGACGTTGAGTTTTGGTTGAAAATGAAAATCGGGCTGACGCCAAAACCCAACGTTGGCTTGACGTCAACTCCCGACGTTGGCCAGAGGTTGAGTTTTAGTTGAAAATGAAAATCGGGCTGACGCCAAAACCCAACGTTGGCTTGACGTCAATCCCCGACGTTGGACAGACGTTGAATTTTGGTTGCAAATGAAAAATCAGGCTGACGTCAAAACCTAGCGTTGACTGTGCATCAACCTCCAACGTCGGACAGAGCATTTGGGTGCCTTGCTCAAGTGCACTACAGTTGCCAATAGGAAGAGTCTGGGATTGAACTGCCAACCCTGCAATTAGTGAACAACCCGCTCTACCACCTGTGCCATGACTGCCCCATCCTAGCTGTGGCCACCTTAACGCCTTTCTGAAAGTCACCTTAAAAAAAAATAAAATAAAAAAATTAAACACACACACACACACAAACAAACAACAACAAAAAACACAAAGCAACGACTCCTTGAAAACACGTCTTTTTCAAGCTGTTCGGACTGACGTCAAAACCCAAAGTTCTTCAGCGACTTGAATTCAACCTAACTTCAACCATGAATTCATGCTTACATATTATATTCATTATATCATATATTCATAATTGTTCTCAAAATAAGACAGCTGACAAAAAAAGTACCAATAAAACATTTGCTTATTTATTTTAGTAAGACAACTAAAGACAACATTTTTCAAAGAAACAGAAAAAAAACATCGTTAAATTGGATACATATTGTGCTCCTAACTGTTTTGGGTTGGACGTGTAGCCTCCACTGCCAAACTGTCCAGGGGCTTGTTAAAGGTGGTCTGCCACGGCACAGGAAATATGTTCTGATCCTTGCTGTACCACTTTTTGACAGAAGCTGCAATGACAAAGAAAAACTAATCAGTCTTTGTCTAATGATGATTACAGACTACAATCAGAGGAGCCAATTAAAAAAAAAACAAACAAACATTGTAATAGACCATGACATAGGACGCAGGTAAGTAATTAGCCTAAGCTAGGGCTGCTTATATGCAATGCAGAAAATTAGGATTATTAACGGCCTATTAAGATGGTACTCGTAACTACACACTCAAATGCTCTTAAAGTTGAACTGGAAATCAAAACGCATTTTTTTTTTCTTAACGTGACATATTTCCGAGTGAAACAGACTACCTGGGTGGGAAATAACTGTGGGAAAACTGTTGTCATTTCTGTAATATGATTCATTAACTGCTGAAAGCTTTATTTTAAGGGTACTTTCAAATACATAGACGAGGCGAAATGCTAGGTAGCAGGCTAGCCTGTTAGCATCCATTTTGCTCTCACTTTTGTTAGACTTTCATGACAAAAGTAAAAAAAAAAAAACCTTGACATCTTTTTCCTGAAGTTTAACAACATTTGAGCAAGAGATGGACTGTGTATGTCTGTGTAACTGTGCATGTCACTCCTTTACCAACTAATTTCTATATTTATATCACCAGTTAAAATATATAAATATATTTATATATTTCATGTTCACTGATATACATCACATATTGCACGAGCAGCCCCCCACATATCACTGTATTGAAAATTTCCCAAAAATTACATTTTTAAGCAAAACTGTTCAGTTTTGTTATCTTGTGGGCCTTCCTGCTTTCTAGTGATAAACAGGTGGGTCTTGAGGTGGACAAGGTTGAGAACCCCCGCATTACAATACTTAAGAAAGTAATGTATTTAGAAAACATTTGGAATACATACACATTCTGAGAAAACCTCTGCAGTACTTTTTATTTCACACTGTTCTTTACTCTTACTGGTTGGCAGTAAATGTAATTATGTTAATGTTTCATGAAAAAATTAAATTATTCAAATGAATGCAAAAATGATTACAAAATTCCCAACATTATTTTGGCTCTCATGGCCTGTTTCAGTCCACTATTGCTCTTATAATCATGCTACCCTTTCACCAAAAATTTGCCATATCCCAATAATAAAATCTACTGTATTGCTAATTTGACAGTAACGTGGGTAGCTGTATGATTTTTAGTTAATAATGTTATATGTAACATGGCCAAATGCATGCAGAAGTCCAGTACAACACTATCGCTTATCACTTGTGAACATTTAAACTACTCAGAAGACTGTTCAGTTTAATCATCCCTCAAAGCAGTTCAGTAACACTGAGATTAATAACTGACTCATCACACTGATTTATCAGTGTACACCGGTTATGTGTTAGACTATATTAGACAGTCTCATTTGTTCCATATACTAATAATAATTATGCAACATTTGGTTCCGACCTGGTTCCGAGCTGATTGGTTGAGAAGTGTTGTAATCGTGCTGATATTTGTGACAACAGCACTGTTTTTTCCACAGCAAAACTGTATCACTCCGCTGACGTGTTGCCAAGTAACAAGTTTACAGGCTTTATGCATGCAAACCTTAGTTGTTTTGTATTTGTGCTCATACAAATTGAGACATTGACAAGATGGATGATTTTAAGATAACATTTGACCTGCAACCTGTTAGGACAGAAGGGTGTGACTGCAGACGCACATCAAATTCTGAACTTTGATATTTCTACAGTTCTATGGCTCTATCTGTATCACAAAAGGTGAGCTTTATAGTATTAGCAGTTATCTTGGGCTGTGCACAGGGCACAACAAGCTAGGGCAGAGGTCGGCAACCCAAATGCTGAGAAAAGCCATTTTGGCCTTTCGACAAAAATCAAACCACCTTGGGAGCCACAACAATGTCAATTTTACCATCTTGGCTGTAAATATGTCTCAGTACATGCTAATGTCCTAGTATAGGCTAAAAAATATAATATAAACGAAAACACATGCTTAATTTGCTCTGCTTTAAGCTTTAGCTCAGCTATGGCCGCTTTTCTCACATCTCTAGCAGGAAAGTTTTCCTCAAAAGGAATAGTTTTTGAAAAATGTCTCTAAATATTTGATTTTTTAATGAGGCTGAAGTCGCTTCTCATTCGCCAGCTTCATGTTCAAATTTTCATATTCCACCTTAAATGATGCCTGACGTACCAGAATGTAACTGCTGCATCATTTAAGGTGGAATGGGAAAATGTGAATGAGAAACTGACTTCAGCTTTGCAACTTTAGTGTTTGGCAGTTTCTTGTTACAGATTAAACGTATCAGGAAACCAGCTGGAGTGATTATAATTGCAAATAAGTCCATTCATCTCCAAATTATCAATGTTCGTCTTAAATCTCTCTCTGCCGTTTCGTTAGCTACTAGCTAGGTGAGGTTGTTGTGTGTTGATATGGTGACCAGCAGTCTGCGCGCCAATCTTCAGGGTTAAAGGGTGAATTAGCAGTTATACATTAACTCCAGTGTTTAAGACCATTTATTGTTAAACTGTGTTGAATGATCAGCAAAGCTTTATTTTACTGCAAATGAGTATTATTTTTTTACCTAAAAATCTAATTCTGCTGTGGGGCTGCAACAGGGCAGTAAAAGAGCTACGTTGCCAACCCCTGGTCTAGGGAATTTTACCATTGCATAGCAACAACTCATTTGTTGTAGAACTACTTTTTGGCAGAAGGTATTGTCAGTATTAAAGCATATTCAGTATGAAACTCTTTGATTTATTTTGTTTGTTTATTTTGTAGAAACTGTATAAAAGCAATAGAACACTCAAGGTTGTGTGTTATAGCGAATAACATCACGGCTGTAATAATCTAATCATATATCAAATCATAGCCGTGACATTATTATGCAATAACACACAATCTTGAGTGTTCTATTGCTTAAATAGCCATCAAAGAGAACTAGAATTCATGCCTTATGATAATAAGCCACCCCACTGTGCCTCAGAACTCAGAACATGCAACTTGTAACCATATCTGTAATGTTACAAATGAAAACAAATACAGCTGATACTGATAATCACAACTTTTGGAGGTCAGTGCCGCCGCTCACTTCTAAGCTAATCCAAACAATAGTGTCGAACGGCAACGAAAGGCGTTTCCATAAAATGAGAACGCCCACATCAGGAACACCCCCTTAACTTTCATTGGCTGATATGTCTGCAGAACGGCTTCTCTCATTGATGGATATGACTCAATGGTGAGAATACACCAGTATTTGTAAAGACGCTACGCATTCTAAATTAATATTGTTTTTACATGTTTTACATGAGCATTTAAAAATATGCACAAATGTACCGATTTTTATGATTTGTATAGAGTTCTGTCTCACGGTTTTGTGGTCCCCGACTTGAACTTGCAGTCTGAATGCCTATGATTGCTAATGGTAGCTATCAGCAGCGTTTTCAGCAGTACTACACAATCTGCTCCACACCAAGCATGATTTAAATTAATGCGCAATAATGGATTATAATGTGGATTATAATGTCCCTGATGATCAAAACCATTAAGAGTTTCTGTTGGTTCTTGGGGGTTTGTAATGTGTTTTGGCTTTTCTTGATGGGTTGATAATGTAAACGATCCTAACGATTTAACAAGTGATCTAGTGACAGATTCCAGATACATTTCTAATGCTTCACTTGGAAAATATTGGTCTCTATTGGTAAATATTAAGGGGGCAAAAACCATTAGGTTTTAATCCTAATGGTTCTAATGGTCTTTATTCAGCAGGGGTTATTGTTGTGCTGCCAGCTTGCACAACATAACTGAAAGTTGGGAATTGTTGACTTTCAAGCAACTAAATAAAATGATAAAATGTTAATGTAACAGTAAACTTACCGACATCACAATCTAATGAAGGCACTCGTTAATCTTGACCTTATTGATCTTTTTCGTGCTGTTCTGCTCACTCTGGAACATAACTGTGGCTTTTACTTCAAGCCCACGTGCCCGTGACATCACGTGAGGGGCGTTCCTGGGGGGATAGATCACAGAAATGCACACAAGTGGGATGCATTACCAATACTACTACTACTACAAAAAAATAAATAAATAAATAAAAAAAGAAGAGAAACCTTTTCAGTCTGTGTATCTTTTGGTTATTCAACTGTCATTTCAAAACCAGCATTGAAAAATGGGAAAATGGGTCAATTTTTTGGTTTTGTTTTTGTCAGTGCAAACACCAAAAAATTTGCTTTGTTTTACAGTTTCACAAACTAATCATAAAATCAAAAAACAAACAAAACAAACAAACAACAATTCTTCACAACAAACAGCACAACAGGACCTAAAGCCCAACACAGAGTCTCCTCTCTCAGTGAGTTTAGTTTAATGTAACGAAGGCGCTGGTGTCGGTGCTGCACTCGGAGGACTGAATGGCTTTCTGTCGTAATGAAGGTGTCTTGATAAAGAAGGAGACACAGGAGAGGCTACAGAGTAACACAAATAACACATACATACATTTTAGACTTACAGAACAACATTAACATTATTAAACCACGACAACGTCCCTTTTTACGGGTGCGGAGCCACAGCACAGCTCTGCATAACACGCCTCTAAAGCTCCCTCCCAAAACCAGAGGCAGTGGCAGCTGCCACAGTATTATAAGAACAATCTGCACACAGGACAGCTCACAGCTTTAACTCTTAGGTCTGGAACTGTTTACATCTGACAGTGTGACATCACAGTATTCATTTTCCTCATCATTACTGGGCAGCGTGACTCATTTCTCTCTTTGATTTCGCTGTTAAATGGCAGGAGTTCTGTAAAGTCTCTTCCCCAGATCACTTAAGATTTCTTCCTGATAGGATATATTTTATTTATTTATTGTTTAAGAGGTAGAAAATGTTAAAATTAAATACATAAAATACGACCCGTTATTCCTCTTCTGTTTTTTATTATTTTATTATACGTTTGTGAAACTGTCAATCAAAACTATTTCTTTATTTTCCACTGACAATAACAGAACCAAAAACAACAACTGACCCATTTTCCTGTTCTACAAAACTGGATTTGAGATGAAAATCGAATGACCAAAAGCTACACGAACCCTTTTCCCTGAGACATAAACGCGCCTTGCACACATGCTCTCAAAACAACTTACTCAAGAAAGAGCGGAGGTCTCTCTCTGAGCGAGTGTCTCTCTCTCTGAAATAAACAGCAGCTGCCAACCGGTCAGTAAAACACGGGTCAGACGCTGCAGGCACGTCAGTGACTTTTAAAAACGGTGCAAACAACCTGCCTGCCTGGCTGGCTGGCTGCGCTCCATCCAAACGGACCAGCTTCACACTAAACCCCGCATCACAGATCCAGTTTCCCTCCAGCGCTGCGATACAGGATGCTGGCTAGGCTGACAATGACGAGCTGATATGGCGCTAGCATTAGCCGCTAACGGAAACCTAGCTAGCTTCAGCTTACACTGCCACAAACAACACAGACAACCCGCACCGCCTGCCTGTCTGCGCTTCATTCACACGGTCCGACTTCACACTTCAAACCCATCCGAGCCTCACAAACCCAGTTTACCTCCACTGACTCAGCACAGTGCGGCAGCTATGCTAGCTAACACTGCCGGGCTAATTTGGCGTTAGCATTAGCTGGTAACAGAAACCCAGCTTCTGGCTGTCGATCTAAACTTATTAGCTCGACTAAACTTTAGTAAAGCACACATTTCTGTACAACCCGAATAAATTATAATTACTGAATACTTACCCAGTGTGTGTGTCCACCGCTCTCGGTTCGAATCTTCAGTCTTGGCCGCGGTTTTTCAAACGGCGCCCCGCCCTCCTCCTCCTCCTCCTCACCCAATCACCTGCATCTACTGTGACTTGAATTTTGAGTGACCTATCAGTCAAAACATGCCACTCTGTCGCTCTGTAGTGCTGTCACCGAAATTCGTGTCCTGTGGTTGTGTGCGTGTCATGCAGCAGGAAAATACATTAGATACATTTATTAAAAGAGCAGTAACATCACAGTTTATTGGTATGACATATTTTAACCATATTTATGTTTGTATAAATATATTTAAGTTACTGAACAGCAGTATGTGTGACATTTTGACAGACTGATTTTGTTTACCCAACACCACAACTGACATCCCACAAAATACCAGGGTCTAAAGTTGTCTGTATCCCACATTAGAAGGACTTTAGCACTGTGACGTTTAGCAGATGTTAGGTTTTGGTTAGTTAACACTGTGACTTCCCAGTTAGCAATATTTATCTCATCTTTAGTTTTGTTTTGGCCCAGTTCTGGCTGGGTCCTCAGCCCAGATCTGGTCCATATACTGTAA
Source organism: Colossoma macropomum (assembly GCF_904425465.1). Taxonomy (NCBI): domain Eukaryota; kingdom Metazoa; phylum Chordata; class Actinopteri; order Characiformes; family Serrasalmidae; genus Colossoma; species Colossoma macropomum. The sequence goes on along the minus strand of NW_023495917.1, from coordinate 59,873 downwards.
AACAAGAAGAACTAATTGATGTGGCCCAGATGAGGCCAACACACTATAAAATTAGTACAACTAACAGATGTAGCCCAACTCTGGCCCATATACTGTAAAGTGAGTAGAACTAATAAATGTGGCCCAGATCTGGCCAACATACTGTAAAGTGGGTAGAACTAAGGGCTCTGGTCCAGCTCTGGCCCATATACTGTAGTATATATAAAGGTGTGGGCCAGATTTGGCTACCCACTTTAGTCCCCAACCAGGTGTGGCACTGCAGGATGCCACATTCATTTATTGCAGATCATGCAAAATATTAGTAATATCTGTGATTAGTATTAGTAATATTTCTTCTTAATAATCAATAGGTGTCAAAAGCCATTTTAGAATGAAAACGCCATGTTGATTCTGGTTAAATAAATAAAAACAGTAAATGAATGAAGGAACAAAGGCTTCACCTTTGTGACAGGTCGTTCTTGAGCAAAGTGGAGAGGCCACTGAAATACGGGCTAAATCTGACATCTACCTTGGAGCACTGTTCAAATGTAATTTCACAGACATTTTATTTTAAATCAGAGATGGCAAACATGTCTAAAAAAATCATACTTAAGCGGTCTGTGGAATAAAAACATTTGTGTATGTCCCTGAAGTATAGGTGTCAACCCATTCAATGTGCCTTCATAAAATACATGCATACATGAGATCAAGCCAACTGTGTATGAGACACTTTCGCGGTTTAATTTGATAAACAGCTATGTTTTCTGATTCTGTCTGCAATAATTCATATGATTACTGGAGGATTTTTTTTCCACAGTAAACAAATACAAAGCTGGATAAATCAAAACCTGTCCACTTCCTGATGCCTAAGAAAAGAGGAAATGCATTCAACTATTATTTACTTATTTAACTGATTTCCAGATAACACAGTTTTTGTGTCAAACTGTACAACAAATCCCTTTACCTAGTAATCTGGAACACCACAATCAGCATTTCCAACAGATCCCTCTACAGACTGAATATGCTCAGTCACTTTGGTAGTTGTTTCACTGTAAGCAGTCACAGAGCTTCAATAACAGCTTGTCTGGAAGGCATTGGTTTTACTTCAGAAACTGAATAATGAGGCAGGAACTCCACAACTGTAAGATCTGTAACAACAAGAAAGGTTTTGTTCTAACAAACTTTAAGGAACCCATAATCAAAATTAAGCTACTTACAGGTCGAACTAATGTAAAGCACTCCTGGCAGTGAACTCTCATATGAACCAGGAAATATTGCCTCATTTTAACAATGACAGCATCCATTTTTAAAAATTTTTGTACTTCTACTGACTTATACAGAAGGATGTTGTGTGTGCAGACGAGAGGACCTGCTACTGCTGTCACAAGACAATGTGCTAGCCCAGAGTAAACGCTCTAGACCCAAGCTAATGTGCTAACTTTGAGCTAATGTCCTAACTGCAAACTAAAGCGCTGTACCATTATGGCATAACACTCAAAAAGCACAGGCTATTCCTTTTAAATGCTCAGAGTAGTTAGCTAACGTTAGCTAAGGAAAAAGTTAACATTAGCCATGATGAATTAGCAATTAAGGGTAATGTAGCTAAACCTTGTGCTGATAGCCGTTACATTAACCTAGCTACCCTGTGCTTTTCAAGTGTTATGCTAAAATGGTACTGTTAGAAAGTTAGTTATAACTTTTCATTTTCCATACTGGAACCTTATAATTTGAAATTATTCAATTATTACTCTTCCATTTGCCTTCTTTTCAAACCTAGCTGCCAGCTTGTCCATATGAAAATGGTGAACTTGTGCTGGAAAATTCATTAAATGAGGGTCTTAACCTTCAAAGGGTGAACTCTAATTGCACTTATGACATGCCAGACTAGGGTCAAAGGTACTGAGGTGTAAATCAGCCAATCTGCTGCAGCATAAAGGTGTGGCCCTCTTCCTTCATCCACATTGTTGGGCCACAACATTCATGTCAGAATTGGCCCTTAAACAGAGATACAATTTAAGACCATGCACAGCTGTCCAGCATCTGGCCCAATTCTGGCCCACACTTGGGTATGTAAGCCAGAATTGGCCCAGAACTGTCTGCTATTTGGGTGAGCTACTTATGACATGTCAGACATAGGTCAAAAGTACTGAAGTGTAAATCAACTGAGCACAAGTCTGCTGCAACTTAATTGTGCTGTGGCCCTCTTCCTTCATCCACACTGATCGGCCATAACATTCACGCTAGAAGTGGCCCTTACACGTAAATGTGACTTAAAACCATACACAGCTGTCCAGCATCTGGCTAATATCTATCTGGAAGTCAACGAACACTCACGGATATAAGCCAGAATCGGCCGAGAACAGTCTGCTGTCTGAGTTAGAGCCAACAACATGTCATAGTCTATTGATGTTAGAATTTTGTTTCATGAAGGTTAAAACTCTGACACCATGGCCTAAAACCAACATTGGCATAAGACGTGTGGAAGACGTTGGATGTTGGTTACATGACACTGAAATTTTAAACCAACAAAATATCAACTTCTAATAATGTTAGAATGTCATGTCGAATTCACCATACTCATGACTGCATGTCAGTATTCGAAATCAATATGATGTTGGGATGTGACGTTTAGAAAACGTTGGATCTTGGTTAGTGAATACACGCTTTAAAAGCAACAAAATATGAACATCTAACATTGTTAGAATGTTGCGTCAATTTGACGTTAACGTTATGACGTTAAATAGACGTTGGGTTTTGGTCAACATACATCACGACCTCATGTCAGTTTTCTACGTCAACCTGATGTTCGCATGTGACGTTTGGAAGACGTTGGATTTTGGTTACTTTACATCACACCTTAAAACCAACAAAATATCAATGTCTAATGATGTTAGAATGTTACGTCAATCTGACGTTAAGGTTATGACGTTAAATAGACGTTGGGTTTTGGTCACCGTACCTCACGACTGCATGTCAGTATTCTACGTCAGTATGACGTTGGGATGTGACGTTTGGAAGATGTTGGATCTTGGTTAGTGAACATCACACCTTAAAACCAACAAAATATCAACGTCTAATGAGATTAGAATGTTATGGCAATGTGATGTTAAGGTTATGATAAATAGACGTTGGGTTTTGGTCACCATACCTCACGACTGCATGTCAGTATTCTACATCAATCTGACATTGGCATGTGATGTTTGGAAGACGTTGGATTTTGGTTACTTTACATCACAACTTAAAACCAACAAAATATCAACGTCTAATGATGTTAGAATGTTACGTCAATCTGACGTTAAGGTTATGACGTTAAATAGATGCTGGGTTTTGGTCACCATACCTTACGACTGCATGTCAGTTTTCTACGTCAGTATGACGTTGGGATGTGACGCTTGGAAGACGTTGGATCTTGGTTAGTGAACATCACAACTTAAAACCAACAAAATATCAACGTCTAATGATGTTAGAATGTTATGGCAATGTGACGTTAAGGTTATGACGTTAAAATATACGTTGGGTTTTGGTCACCATACCTCATGACTGCATGTCAGTTTTCTACGTCAACCTGATGTTGGCATGTGATGTTTGGAAGATGTTGGATTTTGGTTACTTTACATCAAAACTTAAAACCAACAAAATATCAACGTCTAATGATGTTAGAATGTTACGTTAATCTGACGTTAAGGTTATGACGTTAAATAGACGTTGGGTTTTGGTCACCACACCTTACGACTGCAGGTCAGTTTTCTACGTCAACCTGATGTTGGCATGTGACGTTTGGAAGATGTTGGATTTTGGTTACTTTGCATCACAACTTAAAACCAACAAAATATCAACGTCTAATGATGTTAGAATGTTATGTCAATCTGACGTTAAGGTTATGACATTAAATAGACATTGGGTTTTGGTCACCATACCTCACGACTGCATGTCAGTATTCAACATCAGTCTGACGTTGGCATGTGATGTTTGGAAGATGTTGGATTTTGGTTACTTTACATCACAACTTAAAACCAACAAAATATCAATGTCTAATGATGTTAGAATGTTACGTCAATCTGACGTTAAGGTTATGACGTTAAATAGACGTTGGGTTTTGGTCACCATATCTTACGACCGCATGTCAATATTCTACGTCAATCTGACATTGGGATGTGATGTTTGGAAGACGTTGGATTTTAGTTACTTTACATCACAACTTAAAACCAACAAAATATCAACGTCTAATGATGTTAGAATGTTACGTCAATCTGACGTTAAGGTTATGACGTTAAATAGACGTTGGGTTTTGGTCACCATACCTCATGACTGCATATCAGTATTCTACGTCAATCTGACGTTGGCATGTGACGGTTGGAAGATGTTGGATTTTGGTTACTTTACATCACAACTTAAAACCAACAAAATATCAACGTCGGCTGTCGTCATTATTCTACGTCAATTTGACGTTGGAATTAGACGTTGTGTGTATGTTGAATTTTGGTCATCCGACGTCACGACCAACATTCAACCAAATATCAACGTCTTTTGACGTTGGTGGCCAGCTGGGAAGATTTGTCTGCAAAAGAAGCTCCAGTTAGTTCAGTAACTGATCTCTGATCTGCATTTCACTGTCTAATAAACCCACTAATGATCTCAACATGTGTAGCCAAAGCTAATGAGCGCAGCGTCAGAATGACCGCCCCATTTTCCCTCCCGACCAACATCTGGAAACACAGCTGTAGCTTCTGCAGGAACACCGACGTAGACGATACAGGAAGAGCTGAACACACAATATACAGCTACTGTTCCCGTTAGTGTTTCACTAGAATGATTATGTGGTGTTTATAAGACGTTATTACACTTATAAATACTTAAACGGGGCAACAACAGAAACAGCTGATGTCAGAAAACGTTGTGTTGTGGTGATGAACCAACAGCGTTAGCTAGCGAGCTTAGCTTCTATCAGGACCTTCACCATCAATGCGGCTGAGCTGAGGGAGTAAAATGACCGTTACCTTCGTTAATACGGTTTAATTCGCTATATTCAGCAGTACAGACACACCTTTAAATCTGCGGTAATGCCGCGCAGCACCGACCGCTGTGTTTCCCGCAGTTAGCGCGACTGTTCAGCACTAGCTAACCTTAGCAAGGCGGCTTCTACAGCTGTATTACACAGGAACTCGCTAGCTAGCTGGCTAACAGACACTCTCTGTTCATAAACAAACGATGGTGCTGATATTTAAAGACTCGCTGTGAGCTGACCGACTCGTATGTGGCGAAAGGTCCACCTGAAACGGCCAGCTAACGTTTACTCCCCTGGACCAATGTGGACAGTAGCGCTGTGCGCTGTGGACGGCTCGCTGAAGACTTTCTCAGGCGAGGACCTTCCAAAGGGGCAGTGATCGGTGTCCGTTCAGATGGACATCGCGGCTTCTTTAACCCGCTTGATACATCCAACAAACCCACAGCGCTGAAATGACAGGACTGCCTCGCTGACGGTGGAAATGCAGCTGCAAACAGGACTGCAGACACATTTTCACTGTGGCAGAGCTGGAGCGCCACGAGGACCAAATACAGTACAATGGGCGTTTTTATGAGAGTCTGACCGTTAAGACGATGAAAATGACGGTCAGAAACGCTGCTTTTCTGTATTAAAGGTTTCCAGCTATTATACACTGAAATTAAAACTCACAGAGTTTTGTATTCAAATTCGAATCGTGTCTTAAATAATAAGACTCCTCTGAGATCTGCAGCTGTAAACACAACCTTTAGCACTTGCAGTTAAATTTGAAAAAAGTCCAGAAAATCTAGAAAAGCTGAAGGAACCATGAGAAATAATGACAACCACACTCCAGGTGATGTCATATGGCATGTTCTTTAACACCATAAAGAGCCCATTAGATAAACACAGGAGAGTGACGACCACAACTCAGCTTTACACCAGATCCACCAGATCCACCAGCAGCCCAGCTTTACACCAGATCCACAAGCAGCCCAGCTTTACACCAGACCCACCAGCAGCCCAGCTTTACACCAGACCCACCAGCAGCCCAGCTTTACACCAGATCCACCAGCAGCCCAGATTTACACCAGATCCACCAGCAGCCCAGCTTTACACCAGATCCACAAGCAGCCCAGCTTCACACCAGACCCACCAGCAGCCCAGCTTTATACCAGATCCACCAGCAGCCCAGATTTACACCAGATCCTCCAGCAGCCCAGCTTTACACCAGACCCACCAGCAGCCCAGCTTTACACCAGATCCACCAGCAGCCCAGCTTTACACCAGATCCACCAGCAGCCCAGCTTTATACCAGATCCACCAGCAGCCCAGATTTACACCAGATCCACCAGCAGCCCAGCTTTACACCAGAGCCACTAGCAGCCCAGCTTTACACCAGATCCACCAGCAGCCCAGTTTTACACAAGATCCACCAGCAGCCCAGCTTTACACCAGACCCACCAACAGCCCAGCTTTACACCAGATCCACCAGCAGCCCAGCTTTACACCAGATCCACCAGCAGCCTAGCTTTACACCAGATCCACCAGCAGCCCAGCTTTATACCAGATCCACCAGCAGCCAAGCTTTACACCAGACCCACAAGCAGCCCAGCTTTACACCAGATCCACCAGATCCACCAGCAGCCCAGATTTACACCAGATCCAAAGCAGCCCAGATTTACACCAGATCCACCAGCAGCCCAGCTTTACACCAGATCCACCAGCAGCCCAATTATACACCAGATCCACCAGCAGCCCAGATTTACACCAGATCCACCAGCAGCCCAGCTTTACACCAGATCCAACAGCAGCCCAGATTTACACCAGATCCACCAGCAGCCCAGATTTACACCAGATCCACCAGCAGCCCAGATTTACACCAGATCCACCAGCAGCCCAGCTTTACACCAGATCCACCAGCAGCCTAGCTTTACACCAGATCCACCAGCAGCCCAGCTTTATACCAGATCCACCAGCAGCCAAGCTTTACACCAGACCCACCAGCAGCCCAGCTTTACACCAGATCCACCAGATCCACCAGCAGCCCAGATTTACACCAGATCCAAAAGCAGCCCAGTTTTACACCAGATCCACCAGCAGCCCAGATTTACACCAGATCCACCAGCAGTTCAGCTTTACTTTTGATTTCAAATCTGTTCTTGTTTAAAAAATAAATAAATAAAACTTGAAATTCACACTTTACAGTTAGAGTAACCTGAACAACACAGACTGATGTTTTATGGTTGTTTCATTTGAGTTACTGTAATTTAAAGTAATCTATACTACTAAATAAATAATAAATACTATCTAAAAAGGTGGTTCTTCAAGGGTTCTTTAGTAAAGGCAATGGTTCTATGTAGCACCGAAAAGGGTTCTTCTATTTTTACAGTGTCACATACAAACAACACGTTCTCCATCAGTCTGAGGAGCCACTTCACCATGAATAAAACACTGAGGAACGGTTCTAAACAGATTCACTGCCTTTACTAAAGAACCGTCTTTTTAAGTGTGAATTGCTTTGTTTTCTTGCTGCAGCACAAATAATAATAATAATAATAATAGTAATAATAGTAATAATAATAACAATCATACAATAATTAAACTCATTTATTAAACTCATTATTTATAATTATTAAAATCATTATTATTGTAAAACAAACAAATGATTAAATAATAATAATAAAGATATTTAATCTTTAATTATTATAATGATATTATTTAGTCATATATCTGTCTGTGTGTGTTAGTTTTATTATATTTGTTCCTTTATAAGCAGAAATTCTTCATAAGGATTGATGTCTTTTTAATATTGTTCTCTTTGTCTAACTGCACAGATGTTCGTACAGTAATATGCTTTATATGAGAACTTCTGAAGTTACAGTAATTATGATATATTTGGGGGTCTATAAACAAAAATCTCTAAACTCAACACTCGTTTAGAATAAGAAGATCTGTGAATGTGCTGCTTTAGCCTTCTCGCTAAACTCCTGTTAGCCTTTAGTGCTAATGAGGACAGTGGATCAAAAGCAGCTTAAGCTGATGGCTCCACACCCAGAAACACAGATTAGAGTCTTTACTGTCTGAACTGATGTCAGTGAAGCTTCACTGGGCTGGACTGAGTCTGTGTTGTGGGTAAAGCTGTATCATGCTAGGCTACTGCAGTCGAGCTGCACCAGCAGCATTTCTTTATTTCAGCAACATCTCATTGCAAAAGGCTGAACATCTCAAACACATTAGCTCCGTTAGCGCAGGCCTGTTCTGTAGCTGTGAGCAAGTCGGCTCTCAGAAATGAGAGCAGCACATCTGAACTCTGGCCTTGTGTGATGGCCCCGCCCCTTTCTGAGTGAAAGCAGCCTCTCTAATTTGACTGGTGATCAATACAAACTCTGAGCTCTTTGACAGTTTAATGATAAAATAAGAACCTCCTGCTGATTTAGAGCTATTAGGAGCCCAAATTCTACGGCCAGTCGGGCAGATGATTCTCTCGTGTCGCTACCGGAGCTGAAATCCAGAGAAACATGAAGGAAATCTGGGCTGATGAGTGTCCTTTCAGTCGGACTCCATCAGAGTGGACGAGCTGCAGTCCGTGTAGTGAGCTGGCTGTTAGTGAACTGAACCCTTTAATGAGCTTAAACTGATTCTTGCTCTGAGTGCAGATTTCATGGCCTCCAAACAACACATTACAGTACTGGGTGATGTTTGTGGATCAGTTTAAAGACACTTCTTTGATTTAGTTCGTAGTGAAGTGTTTTTGAAGTGAAGTCCAAACCTCTAATTTACTGATCCACTCCAAAAAGATCAATCAGAAGGAGGAGAGATAAAGTCTCTCTGAAAGAGAGAAAGTCTGTCTGATGGTGTTTTTGACGGTGTAGAAAACTGAGATGAAATGTGGTGAACAGTGATTCTTAATGTTCATATAAACAAAACTCAGAGTTTAATGTTGTTTAGTGAACCAGAAACGATTTACTAACAGACCAATCACAGCTCAGCACTTCATTAAGAGGGAAAGGCTTTTTATAACCTTGTTTTTAATTAATCTGTTCTTTTAATCTACCTTATATTATTTATTTTTATTTATTATGTATTTTTTATCATATAAAAATTATTTGATTATGCTTTATTTTTATTTTAAAATAAAAAAATATATTATCATTATAATCATAATAAATACAATTATTTATAATAATTATTAGAGTAATTATTCTTATTATTGTAAAATAAATGAATTAAATAGTAATAATAATTCAAGTTGTCTTTGTTATTTATTTACTTATATGTATTATTTATCCAATAATTAAAGAATGTTATGATTTATGCATTATTTTATTTATATAATAATAATAATAATAATAATAATAACAACAATAATCATAAAATAATTAGATTGATTTATATTATTTATTATTATGGTTATTATTATTATTATTACTATTATTAGTATTATTATCATTATAATTATTATTATTATATAAACATGATTAAATAATAATGATAGATGTTTAATGTTTAATGATTATAATGATGTTATTATTTAGTCATATATCTGTCTGTGTGTGTTTGTTCTACAGTGGTCACTATTAGGAAGTATAGCTGCTCTTCATTATGTAGTAAAGTGCTCTGCTGTACTGAAGGCTTGTGATGATTTATGCTCCTTTATAAATTGTCGCTGCGCAGCTTCTACACACAGTGCGGTAATTTGACCTGCTGGCTTTAGATTTGCTCATTAACCCTCCTGTTGTGTTCGTTTCGGCTAACACTCATAGTGTTCTCGGTCACTTTTGACCGGATCATTTTATTCCATTATAAATCAACAGGAACACATATATCATCACCTGATGTTGTGTAGATGTTTTATGAACTTCAGCTCTTGTGAACGTTGTAAGTTTTGAACTTGTCTTTGCTGTTTGTGTCCTGCAGGCCTCATTTAGCTCAAACCGCCCGTTTTTTTAGGAAACACATCATTTACATATTATTTTGACTGTAACGAGTACTAAGATGAAGCCTACTGTCGTGTTGGTCACAGAGCACTTCACTGAAATCTTCACCAAAGTCACTTTTTAAACCAGTTCAGTTTTCAGTTCTAAACTGTGGCACAAAATAACAACGTTTGTGTTCCGGTCAGAACTGACCGGTATGATTTATTTATTGAAAACAGTTTATTTATTGCCCAAAAAAGCTTGACCCGTACACTGTTTGGACATATTTACAGTTTTCTATATATTTGTATACAAGTTCCATAAAACAGCCACATTTTTATAAAAGTATGTCAGATTTGTTTTAGGTGTTCAGAAACCACGTGTGAACAAAGTCAGGGAGCCTCAAGACAAACAGAGGAAATTACTACACTTTTCAAAGAGGAAACTTGTGAATCGGTCAGATCTGACCGGAACACAGCAGGAGGGTTAAGGCGACTCCGCATCTCGCGCGTTCCTGCTGGTCACCAAATGAGACGCTGATCATGAAGAGATGCGACTGACCTCAGCTGGTCCCCAATGACCGCAGCAGGATGAGTCCAGTTTAGATGGACAGTCGGGCTCCTTTCTGCAGCGGTTTGACTGTGAATAGTGAAAGCGCTTCTTTCCGGTCAGAGACCGCAGTAAAGTCGTCTCGCGGTCAGCGATTCGGATTTCTACCGGCTCGAGCTCCGGACTGCAGTACCGCACATCCACAAACACTGGTGGCTTTGTTAGTCCTGATCTGGGAATTCAGATGACGTCATTTTCTGCGCCAAAATCCGCCAAAATTCCACATCAGGGTTTTATTTTCTAAAGCTTAGAACTTCAAAAGTCGAGCTCTCAGCTGGTGTTTTGATGATGGTGGTGGACAGCGCTGTCTAAACATCTGTCCAAAATCTCCCATAGGTGTCTAACAGGACGACTGACTCCTCTGACCATCACTTTTCCAGTGAGCTCTGATATGGTCAGTGGACTTTATAATGAGGGGTTCCTGCCCTACAGCCCTACGTTCTTCATTGACGTTCTCAGTCACCTGAGGAACATCTGCTCTCATGTTCTACTTTACAGATCACAATAATGCACAAACATGAATTACTGACCAGCCCTGTTTACTAAAGTCTTTCACACTGATCTAAATGCAGAGGTCACTTTAGTCTCTGTTCCTATTAAAACACTGTCCAGTTTAGACGTCTGTGTGACTGAAGCTCCATCTGCGCCCCTAAAAGATCCACAATCAAGGTCAACTGGGCTGCTCAGTGTTTCATACTGGCCACAGAGTTTGATAGGAGATTAAATGCTTTACTGTATTATCTAGAACACCTGTCTAGAACCATCTGCACTCGTTATGTTTCTCCAATTGTTCATTCAAGTTTTTCCTTTAATTTGTCACCTGTCTGTATCTCTTAAATCTGAAATGAGAAATATGCTTATTTATGTTCAGAGGGGCTTACTGGGGGGCTTTTCCTCTACAAATGTTGCTCTGCAATCTAGAACCAACATACCAGTGTAGATTGAGACTATTTTCAAGCAACTTGAATGTTGAAATATATTGAGTGATGTTCTTGTTGGAGGCCTGCAGATGCAGATTCTGTGCAGTCCTACAAATGACTCCCTCATTTAGAGACACTGACTGTGTGAAGTACAAAGTGTTTCTAAATGGTTTCAGATCCTCAGACATAATACAATATGAGACAATGAGAACATGAGGAACCACAAAACACAGTTTTTAAATGGTCAGTTCATTTATTGAAAGAGAGAAAACATCTAAATCACCAATATGAAAAAATGATGTGCTTCCTAAACTTAATAACTGGTTCTGCCACCAGTTTAGCAGCAATAACTGCTGGAACCAATCAACTGCAGAAACACTGACCTTATCTGAGGTGAGGAAGTTCCTTAGATGTTCTTGTGGGTTCTATTCAGAGTTCCTGGAGGAGTTGTCGCTGTGCTCTTGGAGGGATTTTGGTAACCCTTTCAGTAGAGCTGCCAATAATCAAGCCTGGGTTTGTCTAGTTTAATTGATCCCAATTAGTATCTAAATTTTCTTTTTTTATTTTGCCTTAAATTACATTTAGTTTAAAATCTGAATCATTTAAGTGTGACAAATATGCAAAAATAGAAGACATTAGGAGGCAAATGCTTCTTCATGGCTCTGTAAACTGCCTGCCAAACATTTGACGACAAAGTTTTGAAAATTTTCAATAAAGTTTGATTTTCAGTGTTACTGTTTAAACAAAGTGAATGAATCCTGTAAATGGAGAGAACAGAGACAGATACGATTCTCTTAGTAAAGGAAGGACTGAATTAAGGTCACTCCACCTTGATCGGTCAGCTCTAAGGAGCTGCTCGGACAGTTTCGGTATCCATCCAGCTCCATAAACATTTGGGAAATTCTGCAAGAGGCGTGACAGAACAAACAGGAGGAAGCTGTAGAAAAATAATCTTTATGTATGAAGATTGTGTTTGCAGTGAGGATTTATTATAAAGATCATGTAGATGTTGATTCTGTTTTAGTTTCTGTCATGAATATGTTCGTGATGTCGTTTTCCTCAAAATAAAATGTGATGTTTTTATTAATCACAAACCAAAAAAGAAATAGATGATGTTTTTAAGGCTATTAGGTGTCCTGAGATTTTTGAGGCTTTTCCCCCTCAAAGGAATTTGGTTTCAGATGAATTTTCAGGGATTCTGTCAACAGCTGTAATTACTGCCACCTGGTGGACATTCAGACTGATGTCAGCGTTTTCTCACAAGAGTCAAAATGGAGCAAAGATCACACTAATGGTGCTTTTCCACTGCACGATACGACTCAACTCAGCTCTGCTTTTGGTACCAGCTACTCCCTTTTCCACTGCAGATAGAGTATCAATGTAGCTGGTTGTCATAGCGACGCCACATGCAACTACCATGACGTTAAGGAGGAGAAACTTGAGGAGAAAGTAAAACATTTAGGTTGGTCAGTTTTTGAGTTACACATACATTCTGCCTTTTTGTTTACGGACTCTGTGAAAAGGCTTTGTGAGATTTGTGCCCCAAAGTCTTCTGTGCTTAACCAAACATAATATCTGACTGAAAAGCTGGGTGTTTTTATGCTGCTTCTCCATCCTGCTTAACACATTTTGCTCTGGTTGGTGAGTCGATGTTAGTTTGTTCTTGGAAGGTTTTAATCTCACCAACTTTACCATGAAAATCTTATATTTGTAGTTTAACTTTAGGCTCTTACTATAATGAGCCCAGACTGTTATGTAGACTAAATTATCCAGAGCCTGACAAAGCTGGGATTTACTATGATCACCTTAACCTGTTACCATGTAAACTATATTGTCTATAGCTGAGCTTTACAATGATGACCTCCGGCCGTTGCCAAGTACACTGAATCACCTTAGGCTAACACAGCTGGCCTTTTCTGTGATGACCTCAGGCTTTCACCATGAAGACCACACCACCCCTTGGTAAACATAACTGGGCTTTGAAATGATAACTTCAGGATGATATCATGTAATGTCCACAGACTTTTATTATTAAAATGTAGTGAAAAAAAACTATGTATAAAATAATTTAAAGGCATTACATAAAGTACATATCAAATTCAAACCAAATACAGAATAACTGAACATGAGGAGGAAAACTACAACCATGTATACTATGTATATGATTTAACAGTGCAGATCAAAAAGTGTTGATTTATAGACTGAGTTTATGAAAGTCTGTCAGCATTTCACTGGTTTGAGAGGGTTGATGTTGAGTCCAGGCGCTTTGGGAGGAGGAGAAGCACCTTGTGTCCTGCTAAACAATGTGAAGTCGTCCTCAAATGTCAGGAGTTTGACAGACGTTCTATCCAAGGTGCAGCGACTGTTATACAGGAAAACAACAGTCCAAACCTGATGACCAAGACTTGGTTCTATGAGACGTCATCCTCTGCTCATAAGCCTCCTACCAGTAAATGTGGTCTTTGATGCTGTAAAACATAGAATAAGACAGAATGTCAGATATGAACACACTTTTTGCAGCCACAGACTCAACATGCAAACTTTGTACAAACCATCACAAACACACAAGACAGAACAATGAGACCCACCTCACAAAGCCATTACACATCTCCCCCTCTCTCTCTCGCTCTCTCTCACTATCTCTCTCGCTCTCTCTCACTCTCTCTCTCTCACTCCCTCTCTCACTCCCTTTCTCTTTCTGTCTTTTCCGTGTATGTGTGCATCTGTATGTGTGTATGTGTGTGTGTGTATGTGTGTAATGTGAAAGCAGGTCAGTAACTTACTGTAGTTTCTCCAGTTTACAGTGTGGATCTTCTAGTAGAGCAGAAAGCATCTTCACTCCTGACTCTCCTGGTTTATTCCTGCCCAGTTCCAGCTCTCTCAAGTGTGATAGATTTGATTTCAAAGCTTTACCCAGAGCTATACAGCCTTCCTCTGTAATCCCGCAGTCAAATAATCTGTAGAGAGATGAAGAAAACGTCCTCACATTTACGGTTCTACACACAACTACATATACAATCTATACAAACACCAACATCTCACACAAGCAATTAAGAAACTACACACTACATAATTGAATTCATTCTGTATGATCCTCTAATGGTGTTAATGGTGTATTTTTACAGTCAAACTCATGTCTGATAACTGACCTTCTATTAACACACCAAAACTATTATCAATTGTTCAAATGGCAACTCAGTATAAAACTAGATGTACTTGTTTTATATGAACACTGACATAAACAAATGCAGCAAGACAGTTTTATGTTATATATAACTGACACACCCACAAAACTATACAATACAAAACTAGTGCAGAAGCTGAAACAATACAGCATTTAAAACTGTTAACTTAGTAAAACACAAAACACAGTTTAACATTAGGAGAGGAAAAAAGCGTGATGTATTAAAAACATTTCAAGTGTTCAAGTATTTGTTTGTGTGTTTGAGTGAGAGAGAGAGAGAGAGAGAGAGAGAGAGAGAGGAAGAATGAGGTAATGATACTAATCTCTCTCTGACACAGACACTGGTTAAATACCTGTGTGGACCAGTAAAGATTCAGTATTTAAAGAAAATAAACTGAAGACATTAAAAGTGTAAGTTGTTCTGCAGGCTTGGCAGTTAAACACAGATAGATAGATGGACAGACAGACAGACAGACAGATGTGGTTCCAACTCTTCTGGTTCAGCATCACAATGACCCATTCAGAAACTACAGTCCATAAAGAAATGATTTGCTGAATGTGGTGTGGAAGGAGCTGTCTGACCTTCTCAAAGCCTTGACCTCAACCCCTTCCAGCACCTTTAGGATGAATAAGATGATCTACCAGTGCTGATCTAAGCACTGAAAGAACATCCATGAGTAAAGACTCTGAAAACTTTTTCAGCTCCACAGAAGCATCAACCAAGCTTTTGTCTGAAACAGTAAAAGAGGAGGTGCTGATGTTCAGAAGTTCTGAAACTACTGATATGAGCTTTATATGGTTGATATGTTTATATGTTCCCACGTTTATCAAGGTAACCCACAGTTCAGGTCAGGGTGGCTGTCCACCGGCTGAAGCTCAGTAGAAGGAAGAATGTTCCAATATTCCTCTTGAACGTTGTTCAGGTCTGACCTGCAGCTACTGAAAACGCTTCCTACAGGTTATGCTGTCAAAAATTCTTTGACAGCATAACTTTTTCACCAGTACTGTGAATGTTTAACTGCTGTGCACATCAATAAGAAACACATGAAATATTATCACTGTTTGTGCTATTAGCTTTAGCACAAGTGTTTTTCTGTAGTTGTGACTCAGATGAAGACAAAATCACATTTTATGACCAATTAATGCAAAAAACTGAGTAACTTCAAAAGAGCCAAATATTTTTCTTGCCACTTTATGTAAAAAAATAATAACTGGGTGTTGTTTGGGCAAAGACCACACTTTGTACTGTAGGTCTGTCTGATTGTCTGTACTGAAGCTGAGCTGGAGCTGTTGGTCTGGGTGAGCTATTGGTGAGGGTTATCTTAGTGACCACACCTTGATTAGCACTTACACATCTGCAGCTTCTACTACTGGCTTAAATACTTTTTTGGTCAGTTTTCTTTAGCACTTTATTTTATGAAACTGTACCTAGTATTTAATAGGTAAATATGTACTTACAAGTAATTTTCTGGTACATATTCTGGTATATACCAAATACATAGTATGTGCAAGGTATGTACAACAGTACTTACTCAGAGTTTAATTGTGTTAATAATAATTACAAACAATAAATAAATATTTGGTGCTTTGAAAGTTTAATATGAAACTAGCACAACTAATGTGAGGTACATTTCAGCTTTTAATGCTGAAAAGTTACATGGTAAAGACCATGCAGGATTCCTACGACTGAGTACTCAGAAAGTACCTTTTTACAGCATAGTAACTCATTCAATGGGATGTTTACTGATAAGATCGCAGTAATATTATGGAAACAGGGCTGCAAAATAAAGTGTAAATTTGTATACAGTATTTACACAGTAACTGTTTTCTTTGTAGTATGCAGAGAAAATCTATACACAGTATTCATAACCATACACAGTATTCATAACCATAGTGTTCATAACCATAACCATACACAGCTTTCATAACCATACATATTGTTACAGATCAGATCTAGATTAGCAAACAATGGCTGTTAAACCTAAAAGGCCAACAGCAGAGTTCAGTAACGATTAAAACACAGAGTTTAACATAATCTAAAAAGTGTGCAAAAAAACTACAGCTCCCATCAGCCCCGCAGTGATGACATCACACACAGTGAAAAAAGTGTATGGTTATATGATCTGCATGTCACAAAGACACACAAAAAACACTATTAGAACATGTGGGTGGTGTGTAATTACTATGCACACAGTTAGATTATTTTACAGTTCTGTTACTACAATGTTACAACACTATTACAGAGAACTTACCAGTAAATGTACCAAGTAATACTAAATGTGTTACTGTACTGAAATAAAGGTACTTAATCTAATTTATTCTACTTCTAGTTTATATCTACTTCCTCTGTCACATATGCATATACTTACAGAAACACTGAATCACTAAAAGCTGAAATATTCCTGATATTTCTCACATTAGTTACTCTGTACTTACATACTGAACTTGAAAATTATGCAATAAATATTTCTAGTAAGTATAACACATTTATCATTAAATTCAGAGTATGTAGTTATACAGTAGTTATACCCGATACTGTTCATGAAGTTTTTTGCAAAGTATGTACCCAAAATTTACATATAAGTATTTCATATACACCTTTTAAACTTCTCAGTAAGTGCAGCTCTGAATACTTAGTAGTTTGTTGTTCTACTAATTTTTACTCCTTATATTTTCAGTAAAGAGTAAAATTACTACAAGTACAAATAAACATCATGTCTCTCTTTCTGTCCTTCAAACACACAAACATACACACACATGAACACATAAAGCACAGAAATAGCAAAGTATGTTAAGGAGGCAGAAAAGTACAATGAATTAATACCTGAGTTTCTCCAGTTTACAGTGTTGATTCTCCAGTCCAGCAGAGAGCAGCATCACTCCTGAATCACACAGACTATTATAATTCAGATCCAGTTCTCTCAGACTTGAGGTGTTTGAGCTGAGAGCTGAGGCCAGAGCTGCACAGCTTCTCTCTGAGAGACGACACCGAGACAGCCTGTGACAGAAATGATATCAGATACATTATCATTACACCTCAAATACAAACAGACCTACAAAACACACACCAGGAAAAAAGACATTTTCACAAAAATCAATCTTAAAAGCATTTGTGTTTATGTTGTGTGTGTGTGTGTGTGAGAGAGAGAGAGAGAGAGAGAGAGAGAGAGAGAGAGAGGTAATGATACTAATTTCTCTCTTGCATGGTCACTGGGTGAACACCTGTGTGGACTAGTAAAGGTTCAGTGTTTAGAGAAAAGAGACTGAAATGTAAAAAATATATTTTAGGCTTGGCAGAAAAAAGTAAGTAAATCAGTAAATATGGTACAGTAACAGCTAAAGGCTTAAAGGAATCACTGGAACTGGTTTACATCTCTGTTCAAGAGTTTAACAAAGAGGGGAACCGTCAGGACCCTCTACGTCCTCAGAGACGGACTAAGATATTCTAAAAATATGTTAAAAATGAGCAGTTCTAGTTTTATCTCATCATATTTTGACAATCAACATCTAAACAAATGCAAATCTAAGCAAATAAATCCTTTAAACCTGCCTATAAATTATGTACTGGAATGTGAAGGGTTAAATTAGAGAAGCCCCTTTGTCTCCCCCTATAGGAATTTTGCTGTATCTGCTGTTGCAGGAAAGAATGATGGTGATTGGTGGTCCAGCTATAAATTTACAGCAGGCCAAGCAATTGTAATTCAGTGAGAGACCAACTTCAAATGACAGTAAAACTGACCAATCATATCCCTTTTAATGGGTGGGCTTTGTTATGGCTAAGTTTATGACAAGTTCTGCCCGCTGTGGAGACACACAGGCTCTGGAGACGAAGTTAGTGAAGAAAGCTAGCGAGCTTGTTGGTTTGTGATGGAAGCTGAGAGTAGCGTTGCCGCTGGTGAGGAGGACATCGCTGAGTTTATTATCTGTACCGTTTTCTAGATGAACTTTTAATGAAGAGTTGGAGTTAATCGGTGAAGGACGACCAACACCAGAGCTTAGTTTGCTTAAAATGCTTTTGAGAGGCTTTTCAACTCCAGCAATTACACCACGACACCTTGGATGACGGATTCACCAAGGAGAAAAAGGCTCTGCTGCTGGGACCTCTTGTTGTTGGGGGGAGAGAGGGGGTCTCGGGCCAGAGATGGATTTTGTGATTTAGGAAGTTTATCCAAGTCAGCCCATCACCATCAGAACGCTTGAGAAGCTATTGTTGATTAATTTAAAAGGAAGGGATCAGCAGCATGACCCCCCCATCGACCACTACATCCAGAAGGACAGGAGGATGGACTCTGTTATGCTATGACTTTGTTCGTAAAGTAATGCTCTGATCAAAGGGCAGGTTATTAAAATCTTACAGGCCGCCGTGCCCACTGATTTAATTCTGCCCACCGCTGACACTGTTTGTGTAGTGTGCAGGTTTATTTGGGAAAATGACCATTATGTGGAATTAGTGGTCAGTTTTCTGATGCTGAGTCATGGTTCACTCCTACTAACACATGAACAACAGACATGGTGTCTATAGCAGGACACCACAGAGGAAGCTGCTGCTCACTGTGGAGTAAAGGACTCTGCATCAACATGACACCATCACCCCAACAGTGAAGTGCTGTGAAGGGATCATAGTTTGGGGCAGATTTGCTGCCTTTGTGTCTGGATTGCCTGGAATCATCATGAGAAAAATGAATTCTCAAGTTTATCAAGATCTCCTACAGTTCAATATTCCTCTGGAACGCTGTGCAGGTCTGATCTGCAGCTACTGAAAACACTAGCTTGAGGTTATTGCTGTCAAATGGTTCTTGACCAGTTATTAAATACAAGGGTTCACTGACTTTTTCCACCAGCACTGTGAATGTTTAATTGGTGGGAACAATAAACACATGAAAGATTATCATTGTTTGTGTGTTATTAGCTTTAGCCCATTGTGTTTGTCTGTACTTGTGACTTAGATGAAGAAGAAAATATTTTTTTTTATCAATTCATGCAGAAAACTCAGTGATATCAAAGTATGTACAAAATTTTATTTGCCACTGTGTACAAAACAATAGTAACTGGGTGTTGTTTGGGTAAAGACCACACTTTGTACTGTAGGTCTGTCTGATTGTCTGTACTGAAGCTGAGCTGGAGCTGTTGGTCTGGGTGAGCTATTGGTGAGGGTTATCTTAGTGTCCACACCTGGTTTAACACTTTTTAAGGTACAGTACCTGGTATTTAATAGGTAAATATGTACTTACAAGCAATTTTCTGGTACATACTTAGCAAGTCCATATATATGTACAGCAGTACTTACTCAGAGTTTAATAGTAAATATGTAACAACTACAAGTAATATATACCTGCATACTCTGCAACTTTAATATGTAACTAATAAAACTAATGTGATAAATATGAGGTATATTTCAGCTTTTAATGCTGAAAAGTTACACAGTAAAGACAAGTTCTACCAAACTGCTTCAGGAAGTAAATGACTATGTGATCTCTGTGTGACAGAGTAGAGTAGATTACAAGTTATGCTGACACTGTAAGAACTGCAGGGTACCAACAACTGAGTACTCAGTAAGTACCTTTTTTCCAGGATAGTAACTCATTCCATATTAAATGGTATGTTTACTGGTAAGTTCTCAGTAACATTATGGAAACAGGGCTGTAAAATAAAGCGTATCGTTGTACAAAGTATTTACACAGTAACTGTTTTTATGTCTTTGTGGTTTGCAAAGCAAAACCATACACAGTGTTCATAACCGTATATGCTGTTATAGATCAAATCTAATTTAAAAAAGACAGGAAAAGGTAAGGGGGGGGGGTGTTTTTGTGTGATAAATGGATGAACGAAGACAAAACACACAGAGGATTAAAGCTAAAATGAAAGGTTTTGTACAAAAACAAGCTAAACAGTGAAAAAAAGACTTTCAATACAGAGAAAATCAACATAATATACATGAATATAACAATCATTCAAGATATTAAATCTAAAAGACCGACAGCAGAGTTCAGTAACGATTCAAACACAGAGTTCAACATAATCTAATGAGTGTGCAAAGAACTACAGCTCCCATCTGCCCCACAGTGATGACATCACACACAGTGAAGAGACGTGTGTGTGTGTGTGTGTGTGTGTGTGTTTGGTAATCAGAGACAGAGGAAAGTTTCTGTGTCTGATGTTTGTTGTTGTCATTGTGTAAGTCAGTCACTGTCAGTCGTCGGCGATATAAACTCAAATTTATATCACAGTATTTTCTACCAGTCAGACGAGAACAAAATCACAACATCAAACAAGAGAAAAAATTATATTAGTAACAGTAATAATAACAAAAACAAAACACAAAACAATTATTAGTATTATCACTAGTACTATTATTGCTGCTACTGTTGCCATTATTATTATTATTATTATTATTATTATTATTATTATTATTAGAGCAGGATCTACAAAGTGTCCTTCACTGTGTAAACACTACCACACACTCTAGTATCTTCTTCAGTGCAGAAGCAGGTTTTAGTGGTTCTCTCCTGCAGTTCCATTCTGCTCCTTGTAGTTTGTGTCTAATATAATATTTCTCTGTTTGCTGTATCTGAGAAACACAGCTCTCTATTCCAGACTTGGTAAGTTTATCACATTAAGTTTCCTCCCCGCCTGTTGGAGGGTTTTACCAGCTGATTTGTTCTTCTTACTCACTGAAAGGCTGAATCACTAAAACCTTCATATTTACCTTTTAACTTCTGAATAAGTGCCGCTGTAAGTAATTAGTAGTGTGTTATGTAAAAAACAAAATATTTGCAAAGTATGTATCAAAAAATTACTCGTAAGTACCACATATTTACCTTAATTAAATATTAGTTAACTCTTGTTCTGTAAAATAAGGATCTACCCAGTTCTCATTCAACAGTCTCACACTTTCTCTTTAAAGGGGAACTCCATCCATTTAGCAAAATTAATTGATCATTTAATGGTTTAGATGTAAAAAGATCATTCAGAGTAGTTTGGTGTGAAATGTTCCTTTCTAAAGTAATTTACAGTCAAAATTGTTCTCCATTATAGTACTAGGAACCAGACGTCTTTATGTCTGCACTACAAATATCACCATTTTATCTGCTGTCCAAAATGACCAGTGAACTTACATGTATCTCATAAGTTTTTATTTGTCATGCTGATCATGTTAAACTAGTGCTAAACTGAAAAATTATGTTTTCTTTGGGTACAATTTTTTCCTTACAACGCCCTGCAGGAACCTCTCCGCCCTAAATGCACTCTGAGGAACGTTCGGACTGCAGAGCCGCAAATTTACACACCTGCAGTTTCACTCCAGCAGAAACTGGATTCTAACTAGGAAAGAAACGTTCATGAGTGAAATAAATTAGTCGTCATTAAACACCGAACACACATCACTGTTAGCCATTAGCTTAGAACAGACTGTCTCTCCTTATATTTTCAGTAAGGTGTAAAATTACTACAAGTACAAATAAACATCATGTCTCTCTTTCTGTCCTTCAAACACACAAACATACACACACATGAACACATAAAGCACAAAAACAGGAGGCAGAAAAGTACAATGAATTAATACCTGAGTGTCTCCAGTTTACAGTGTTGATTCTCCAGTCCAGCAGAGAGCAGCGTCACTCCTGAATCACACAGACTATTATAACTCAGATCCAGTTCTCTCAGATTTGAAGCGTTTGAGCTGAGAGCTGAGGCCAAAGCTGCACAGCTTCTCTCTGAGAGACAACACCGAGACAGGCTGTGACAGAAATGATATCAGATACATTATCATTACACCCTCAAATACAAACAGACCTACAAAACACAGACCAGGAAAAAAAGACATTTAGACAAAAATCATCACCCTGACTCAGAAAAATTATATATATATATATATATATATATATATATATACATATATATATATACACACACACACACACACACACACACACATATATATATATATATATATATATATATATATATATATATATATATATATATACACACACACATGTGTGTACACACACACACACACACAGAGAGAGAGAGAGAGAGAGAGAGAGAATGAGGTAATGATACTAATGATCTCTCTCTGACACAGACACTGGTACCTGTGTGGACCAGTAAAGATTCAGTATTTAAAGAAAATAAACTGAAGACATTCAAAGTGTAAGTTGTTCTGCAGGCTTGGCAGGTAAACATAGATAGATAGATGGACAGACAGACAGATGTGGTTCCAACTCTTCCTGTTTCTACGTGTCAGTGTCCCATTTGAAAACTGGAGTCCATAAATAAATGGTTTGTGGAATGTGGTGTGGAAGAACTTGACTGGCCTGCTCAAAACCTTGACCTCAACCCCAGTAAACACCACTCTAATAAATTACATGGTCAGCCAGTGGTGGTTCAACAGCTGAAAGAACATTCATGAGTGAACTTTCTGAAAACCTTTTCAGCTCCACAAAAACATCAACCAAGCTTTTGTCTGAAACAGTAAAAGAGGAGCTGCTGATGTTCAGAAGTTCTGAAACTACTGATATGAGCTCTATATGGTGGAAAGACAAGCTCAGATACTGACATGAAAACATCACCCCAACAGTGAGGAACGTTGGAGGGAGCATCATGAATTGGGGCTGTTCTGGACTTGGACTGACTGACATCATCAAGAGAGAAATATCTCAACTTTATCAAGATATCCTACAGTGAGGGTGGCTGTCCACCAGCTGAAGCTCAGTAGAAGAAACAACACTCAAATATTCCTCTTGAATGTTGTGCAGGTCTGATCTGCAGCTACTGAAAGCACTTTCTTCAGGTTATTGCTGTCAAACGACTTTAGACCAGTTATTAAATACAAGGGTTCACTGAAATTGTCCACCAGCACTGTGAATGTTTAATTGGTGTGAACAATAAACACATGACAGATTATCATAGTTTGTGTGTTATTAGCTTTAGCACATTTTGTTTGTCTACTTGTGACGTAGATGAAGAAGTGATGATATTTTATGACCAGTTAATGTAGAAAACTGGGTAATTTTAAAGGATTTAGACACTTTTATCACCACTGTATACAACACAATAATAATGGACTGTTTACAGTGAAGGCTACCAAAATGAAAACATTTCTCTTTCTAAACTACAGCAGTTGATCTCCTCAGTTCTCAAACACTAATAGAGTTGTTAAAAGAAGAGGTCATACAGCACAGTGGTAAACACCCTGTCCCAACTTTTTTTGAAACATGTTGCTGGCATCAAATTCAAAATGGGCATAAATAGTTTTAAAAAACAATAAAATATCAGTTTCAACATTTGATATGTTGTCTTTGTACTACTGTCAATTACAGGGTTTAAATAATCTGCAAATCACTAAATTCTGTATTTGCACAACGACCCATCTTTTTTTGGAAACATGGCTGTAAAGTCATATAGAACAATGACAATTCAAAAAGATAAGTAATGAAGAGTTTTAATGAAACACCAGGTTAAAGAGATACATTAAATGTGTGCACTGAGTTTCACTCTCTGAAAGAGCCTCTCCACGTTTTCTGTATTTTACTGAAGGTGTTTGCAGAATGTCAGTATCTGCAGATCTAACATCTCATGTTGGAACATAAACAGACAGACACTCTGTGATGTAAGTGGTGCTTTAAGCTCATTTAAAGCCTTAAAAACTAGTAGCAGAACTTTAAAATCTATTCTGAAAGATGCAGTCAGTGCAGTTCTTTCTAAATGGGAGTGATCTGATCTCTCTGGTTAGTTTTTGTTAGGATTTGTTCTGTTGCATTCGCTGTAGAAGATGGACTGTTTTCTTAGGAAGTTCAGTAAGAAGATCATTACAGTGATCAACTCAGCAAATGTATTAACAACATTCTCTGCAACAAACGACTACTTTCATAGTAGAATAATCTATCGATTACTGAAACGAATAATCGATTATTCAGATTATAAATCACTACGTTACCAAATACCTTCTTTTAGCTTTTTTGGCTTGAGGTTGTTTTATGCATTTGCTAACTAAAAATGAAGACAATAAAGATGAATACCATTCAAGAATTCACTGTTTTAATTAACTTTCCTGCTAATACAAAAGATAAAAATAAACCTCTATTGTATTTTTTCCTGTCAAAATTCATAACCAAGGAAAGTAAAGCAATAAATGTACTGCAGCAAAGTAGCAGCAATAAAATATTAGAAAAATAAATCAGTTTTTCTTTAATGAAGTAAATAAAAAACATCTAACTTTAAATGTTCTATTTTAACAGTACAGTTTGTGATCTGTGCTCTGTGCTCTGCTGTTTTTCTACACTTTGCTTTACTAAATTTTACAGTCACAGATCTTCAGTGAAACGGAGGAAAGTCAGTGTCTCTCTGTGCTCCTGTGAGAGTCTCTCTCTCCTCTGAGAGCAGAAACTCCCCGCTGCAGAGAAGATGCGCTGTGATGGAGCGGATGGGAAAGTGGAGAATGTTTTGAAATTTGAACGATTTTGTGTAAACACTTCATTTCAGTGGTGACCCTTAGTCCAGCTACCCTGTGTGTTCACGGAGAACTACCTCCTTAAACTGTTAGCGAGTGGAGCCAAACGTCCACAGAAAACCCAAAACTGTTCTCAAACGCTCTCTTGTGTTCGGTGAATTTGACCGCACCAGTGGCCTCGGCGTTAAGACACTGATGCAGTGTTTAAAAGTCTAAGCGTTATCTGGAAATTGAACAGGGAGCTGTGAATTATAGTTACTTGCTCCTCTGGCCCAACTACAGTGAGCCGACAAGATTCCTCTTCAGATGCTCCAACATGGAGGATCTGCTCTCATGCCAGCTAAGATCGGCTTTACAAACAGCACAACTGACAACCTTTTTTTTCTAAGTTTTGCTCCCACACTTCTGAGGATTTTGTTCTTGAGGCTCCCATCGCGCTGTTGTTGAGTCTTCAGTGAGCGGTGATGTCGAAACGTTTCTAGTGAGCGCGACAAATACGCGTAATGACGTCACCAACTAATCGACTTCTAAATTAGTTGCCAACTAATGTGGTCGTCGATTTTAGTCGACTAAGTTGAATAATTGTTGCACTCCTAATCCCCGTCTATCCAAATTGGCAAAAAATCTTACATTTTCAGTTTCATCTTCACATGACTCATTACAAATATCAAGACCACTGATTTTTTAATCAATCAAAATCCAGCACATTTTTCTTTTTCATTAAAACATCAAACAAAATTCATATTAGTGTTAGTGAAACTGCCAACAACCAAGATGCAAAATATAGGGGGGGGTCCTGGGGGATTCTAGACCCCCCCCCCAAGTTGGACCCCATGAATGTCTCAAAATCAAAATTTAGGTGGTTCACTGACAATAACCTTATGATATTAAGCTGTCTGTTTGAGAAAAACAGAAGCTCAAATTCAAATTCAGGGAAAGGTCGTTGTTTAGCTGCTTCACTCAGGAAATGGTGAGATTGTATCTTTGATTTTCTTAAGTAGCTAGTGATGCAGCACTGCTGCTTCAGGGTGGCGCTGTTGTAAACTGGTTCACTCAGTTGATCCTTCATAGCCTAACTATGCCTGGGATACCTCTGAACAACTTTACAATATGTCATCGCATATTTACAAATCTAAGGCTACATTTACACAGGAGGTAAAAGTGGCCCGAATCTGATTTTCTCACCAAATCCGATTTTTTTGTTGGGCAGTTCAGATTATCTTTTAAATGTGATCTGTATGCAACATCAGTCTGAACAGATCTCGCTCCTAAACCGACCCGCATGCGCAAAAGAACAATACTTCACGAGGCGGAGGAAAACAGTCATGATGGCCAGTGAACGCCTGTCACTCCCGGAGCTTCAGTTTTGTCTTCGCCATCACAGGAGAGCTTATGAAGTTCCAGTGGTTGACAGCTGGGCTCATCACCCACCACGTGTTTGAGTTCGCCATAAACAGGGCTCATTATTCGGTCACTGTCACTTCTTTGGTTCATGTCCTCAGATTCTTTAAATGCTGCAGCCTCGAGCTCGTTCGGCCGTTCGAAACCTATTTGAACACGGAGCGGCTGTGATGAGTCTCTTCTATTTTTTGGGTACAGAAATTTCAGCCTAAATGTTTATGAGTCTCAGCAGCGCGAAATGATGACGAATGTCACTTTGGACTGAGGTAAAAGTTGCATGAATTCCGATCTGGCTGTTCAGACAGAGTCGCATTGCCGCAGATCGGATACGGATCGGATACGGATCGGATTTCAGTACCACATATGAAAGCATCTCAAATCGGAATTGAAAATGTCAGATTCAATGTATTTTAGCTGTTCATACAGCCACACAAATGACACATCTGTGTCACATACGAGGAAAAAGATCCGATTTGGGCCACTTTTACCTGCGGTGTAAAAGTAGCCTAAGAAACTGACCAAGAGACTGATAGAAAGAGTGAATTGTGACTCATTTCTAAAACCAAAGACAGAAGAGAAGATGTGTGAGATCTCAGTGAATGTGTGGAAGAGCACATTACTAAACTGGAAAAGAGCATTTCCAAAAGAAGAATTATTAAACCAAATATTTTTGCCATTAAAGCTCACATCAATGCCTTTATGGTGAATGAGTTAGCAGTCAGCCAATGCTGGAGTAGCCAGTCAAGATGTTTGTGGGGGGGGTTACACCAGGGGTCACACCAGGGGTCATTTCACACACTGCCAACAACTATACAATATCATCTTTTAAGGACTCGTATCAATCATTAATCTAAACCCCACACAGCACTAAAAAGTCTGTTTCTACTCTGTACAATTAATACTGAAGAAATACACCATTTAGAGAAATTGTAAATGGAGAAAAACAGCAGGTACAGAATAAAAGACCAGAGGTCTTTTTTCAGGATTTGGGCCCCTTAGTTCCAGTGAGGGGTAATAATAATGCTACAAAAATATACAAATTAATGTTACATAATTCTATGCTTCCAACTTTGTGGCAGCAGTTTGAGCCTCTGTGCACAAAGCAAACTCTATAAAGACCTGCCTTAGTGAGTTTGGTGTGAAAGAACTCCTGTGGCCTGCACAGAGCTCTGAGGAAGTGAGGAAGCCTCTGCTTTGGTTCCTTGGTGAGCAGGAAAGGTGTTAAATCCACCATTCAAATGCTTGTTTTAAAAGCATTAATTTAAAACGTATAAAATTTAAAACATTAATAATTTTTGTGAGTCACAAGTCTCCTAAATATTTTCAGGTAAAGTGGAACAGTTTGTATAAAAAAGTGCTTTAAGATTCTAGGAAACATTTTGCAAAAGCCAAACAGCCACACAGTGAAACACCATAACATTTCATCACATTTGGCTGAACGTTTAATACTTTTAAATCAAACCTCTGAAAGGTGGACTTTAACACGTTTCCTGCTCACCAAGGAACCAAAGCAGGGTCTTCCTCCCTTCCTCAATCTGCTCCAGTACTGTACCACCTTCTGCCTCCAATATTCTACCATATTCAATATACCACCTTTCATTCTGTCCTCTCTTCTCTGATTGAGGTTTTAAAATAGTCAATCAAGAAATATTAATAGTGTTATTTCTAAAAATGTAATGTTTTTATTTGGTGGGTATCCAAATCTTAAAAGTTTAAAAAGCTAACTGTGTCCTGAATATTGCCTGTTCAAAATGTAACTTGGACTGAATTCAGACACCTCATTTCTTTCTACTTTGATACTTTTACATCCCAACCCTGCACATTGTAGTGATTTCCTGCACAAACACATCCACTTTAACTCAGTAAGGGCTTGTTAATCAGGGATTACAGGGTTGCATTCCACTAAAATCATGGAATACTTTATGCCTAAAATCACTCTTAAAATAAACAGTACAGTAAAATGTGTAATAATGAAAATACTCACTCAGCTTTTCTGGATGCTGTAACGACTGGCAGAAGCCTCAGAAGACATTCGTCTGATGGGTCATATTTGCTTAAGTCAAACTCATCCAGCTCCTCCTCTGAGTTCAACAACACAAACACCAGAGCTGAACACTGAGCAGGAGAGAGGGTGACTCCATCTAGACCATAGTAGTTCCCTCTGTTCAGGTATGTCTGGGCTTCCTGCACTAGAGAGTGGTCATTCAGTTCATTCAGACAGTGGAACAGATTGATGTATTTCTCTGGAGAGAGATTCTCCCTGAGCTTCTCCTTGATGTACTCAACTGTTTCCTCTCTGCAGTTAGAAGTGCTTCCTGTCTGTGTCAGTAGACCTCGTAAGAGAGTCTGATTAGACTCCAGTGAGAGACCCAGAAGGAAACGGAGAAAAAGGTCCAGGTGTCCATTCTCACTCTGTAAAGCTCTGTCCACTGCACTCTTGAGAAAATCAGTCATTGTTGATTCTGAATGTGTTTGTTGTTTCAGCACATTTCTGTTCTGAGAAATAAAGGAGAAAAATGCAAACAAAGCAGCCAGAAACTCCTGAACACTCAGATGGACAAAGCTGAACACCTTCCCCAGGTGCAGCCCCAACTCCTCTCTGAAGATCTGAGTGCAGACTCCTGAGTACACTGACACTTCTCTGACATCAATGCCACACTCTCTCAGGTCTTCCTCATAGAAGATCAGGTTGCCTTTTTCCAGCTGTTGGAAAGCCAGTTTTCCCAGAGCCAGAATAATCTCTCTAGTCTGCCGAGGATCAGTGTCACATTTTCCATGGTACTTTTGGTCTTT
Organism: Colossoma macropomum; assembly: GCF_904425465.1. Taxonomy (NCBI): domain Eukaryota; kingdom Metazoa; phylum Chordata; class Actinopteri; order Characiformes; family Serrasalmidae; genus Colossoma; species Colossoma macropomum. Next base: position 30,637 of record NW_023495917.1, on the reverse strand, counting down.
GTGTTTGATCTGAAAGATCAGGAAGTGTGTGAACATTTGAGTCAGAGTCTTGGGGATCTCTCCACTCTCTGCTCCACCCAGCATCCTCTCCAGAACAGTGGCTGCAATCCAACAGAAGACCGGTATGTGGCACATGATGTAGAGGCTTCTTGATGACTTCATATGTGTGATGACTCTGTTGGCCAGACTCTGGTCACTGATCCTCTTCCTGAAGTATTCCTCTTTCTGCAGGTCACTGAATCCTCGTACCTCTGTTACCTGGTCAACACACTCAGGAGGGATCTGACCACATGCTGCTGGTCGAGAGGTGATCCAGAGAAGAGCAGAGGGAAGCAGATTCCCTTGGATGAGGTTTGTTAGCAGCTCATCCACTGAGGCTGACTGTGTTACATCAGACAAGCTCTCATTGTTCTGGAAATCTAGAGGAAGTCGACTTTCATCCAGACCATCAAAGATGAACAAGACTTTGTACTGATAATAATCTGTTGGTTTTAACTTTTTTATGTCTGTGAAAAAGAGACGAAGAAGATCAACCAGACTGAGTTTTCTACTCTTCACTGAATTCAGCTCCCTAAAAGGAAGTGGAAATATGAAGAGGATGTCCTGATTTGCTTTTCCTTCAGCCCAGTCCAGAATGAACTTCTGCACTGAGACTGTTTTTCCAATTCCAGCAACTCCATTAGTCAGTACAGTTCTGACGGCTGTGTCTTTAAAGAGGTCACTGCAGTTGATGGGTCTCTCCTGTGTTGCTGGTCTCCTGGACGCTGTCTCAATCTGTCTCACCTCATGTTCATTCTTGATCTCTACACTCCCCCCTTCTGTAATGTAGAGCTCTGTGTAGATCTCATTCAGAAGTGTTGAGCCTCCATGATATGAGATTCCTTCATTAATTCTCTGGAATTTCTTTTTCAATGTAGATTTGAACTTTTGATGACAAGCAGGAGCCAGTTCTGAAAAAAGATTATTACAATAAACAATAACAATAAACATGTTAATGTCTGACATCCTTACCACAAACACAATAACACACATTACCCTTCTATCAACACGGAGCACAATATTAAACTGAACTGTGCTCTGTGGTTCTCTTGTCTAGGAATCATCAGCAAAATTAAATAACCACAATTAATTTAGATATAAAGGATCATCTTTTTGCTCTTTTGTCCTGAACAAATTCCTTCCAGATTGTTTATATTTAACTGTCCAGAATTTCTATGCTCAGTTTACTCGTTACTAGTAAAATAATTAACTTTATTATGGAAAAGAAATAACGGAATGCGCTCTGTATCAGGGAAACTGTGTCAGAACAGAGCGTATATGTACAAAGGGGTGGAATTAGTGATTCTGAGGTTCTAGGGTAAAGACAGGAATGAGGCCCCCTGGTGGTACATTTTTAAACTAGTCGTGGCTCTGGGTGGTCCCCGAGTGGCACAGCCGTCTATACTGCACAAAATGATGTCTTGACAAGTGAAATCATCTTAAATCTAGTCAATATACCTAATTTCAATATCTAACTTTGAGAATGGGTTAAGAATATTATTAGAGTATTTAAAAAACCCAAATCCTACATTTATCACATTTTTTTTTTTAATTATCACTTATAATGTTTGTGTGGGCTTTGTTTCTTTATATGGACAGTATGGACTGGAGAGTGAATGGTAGGTTTTCAAATTTAACAAAATATGCATAATACATAAAACATCTAAAAAAAATGAATCTTAATTAAATTACTAAAATAATAAAATAAATAAATTTAACATGCACAATATTTCTGCTTTGTATTTTCATGGGGACCCTAAGCCTCATGTAAAGATCACCACTGTATATACAGGCTTTCCAGAGCTGCTCAGTGTTCCAGTGTGACAGAGTTCTTACTGGTTTGTAGTGTGTTGGCGAGGTCTGTCTGGTTCATGTTCCTCAGGACGTGCAGTGCGATCTGCAGTGTTCCTTCTCTGACAGTCTGATCCACCTCATCCTCCACCTCCCTCTCAGAGCATGCTGGGAAATCTGAACTCAGTACCTTCTTGAACCTCTTCAGCTGATTCTTCACCAGAGAGATGACTTTGTGCTCCAGTTCCTGATTGGACATAAACATTAACAGAAAACGACTGAAACACCACCATGTCATAGTTCAGTGGATCTCATATGAGGACCACTGAGAAACTTTAAAACTGGACTGCAGATATTTTTTATGTAATAAAACACAACAAACTGCTCAAAATCGCATCAGTATACTACATATTAGAGTCAGTACACTACATATTAGAGTCAGTACACTAGTACATGTTTCAGTTACTTTATTACTCACTTCCTGCAGTTCAAGCTTTCACCCAAGAACAATGATGGTGAAATGTGAATATGGTCCTGCATTCTGAATAAATAATGTGGAGAAATTATTAGTCTACATGTTAGAAAACAAACATATATTGTTTTTTTCTTGTGGGTGGGAATTCTCTGCCAGGAAATAATTAATAAAAGTGTCTTTCACATAAAAATGTTGTTGGACCCACAAAATGGCAAAAGATTGTTACATTACAATTATAAATATCTCTCTAAATCTGCTTTCTGTAGACATATTAACACCTAAACACTAAAGATCTCTCAGTGGGTTTAGTATTTAATTACTCAATCTTATAACTTAGTACGTCAATCATTATTCATTGATCTTCATGTCATTACAGGATAATATGCATTAGGATGTGCACATATAAAGGGGCTTAAGATGCTGAACTGAAATCATAGAGTGGTGTGTTTATTTTTTTCAGAAAGGCAAGCAGAACACAACATCACCACCTCAGCCTGTGAAAATGTTAACTGAAGAAACATTAAACTTGCTTACACTACTTACATACAGCCATATGTAAAAGTCTTACATACAGAAATTTTGAGCAGATTTTGAGTAAGAGAAAACCTGATTTCCAAAAGACACAAAGTTAAAGATTTCACATTTTTTAAATATTTTAAGCAAGATTACTTTTTTATTTCCATCTTTTACAGTTAAAAAAAAAGCACAAGGGCACCCTGCATGTTCAGTACTTAGTAACACCCCTTTTGGCAAATATCACAGCTTGTAAACACTCACTGTAGCCAAAGTCTATCAGGTCTTGTTTTAGGGATTTTCACCCAGTCTTCCTTGCAAAAGACTTCTTGCTCTTTGAGATTCTTGGGCCGCCTTGCTCTTTTGAGGTTTATCCACAGATTTGCAATGCTGGTTAGGTCAGGGGACTGTGAAGGTCCTGGCAAAACCTTCAGCTTGCACCTCTTGAGGTAGTTCATTGTGGATTCTGAGATGTGTTTAGGATCATTATCCTGTGCGAAGCCAACCTCTTTTCCGACAGATGAGCAGCCTCTGTGACTGAAGCTCTGTGCCCCAATAATGACCCTCTTTCACAGTCATTTACATCCAAAGTTGAGGTCAGATGGGTCAGCTCAGCATTTTTATACATGACACAGAGTACAGTGGGATGTTATCTGCTTAATGGTATCATCCAGCACACCTGTCTGGAAGCATCTGCACACAGATTGTTTCTCCACTCATTTATTTATTTATTTTTCATTAAATTTGTCACTTTTTCATCCATAATTCAGCTCAGAAAAGAACTAGCCAATTTAATCAGGTGGAACTGAGAGTGAAAATGTGGCGAGTTAAAAAAAAAAATTGTACTTACTTAACGTAGAGTGATACTACTCTATGGTACTAGTACTAGTAGTAACTATAGTGGTACATGATTTGTTGCCCAGTAGCTTATAAATAGAATAATTCATCTGTGGTAAAATCATAACTCTGGAGTCATTTGAGAACTCATGTGTAAAAAGTAGGAAAATGATGGTGAATCCATGATAAAGAGTATTAACAGACATAAAGCTTAGCTCTTCTCTTAAATAGAGAATCTACCAGTAGCTCTTATTATAGTGATCTGTGATCGATTGGCTATGCCTCGATCCAGACAGTAGGGGGCGATCATGGGCTTTTCCTCATTCTAGATAAAGTCATCTATGGGGACACTGCACTGGTGTTTACAGTGGTCTTTTACTCCCTCTATTTAGGGGGGTAATAAATATTATCCATGATACTGTACTCACCTCAGTTCAGGTGAAGACTCTCCCTGTTTGAAGTATATGCCTCTACCCATTGACTGATCACTCTTCATAGACACACAGCTGGGCTCAGGAGAGTCTGGTCTCTTACTGTGAAAGTGACTAAAACACATTCAACCATCTGTTAAGAGCTGTAGTCTTTAATGCGTCTCCCACCATCACACAATGACTTCATCTCTTATTACACTCAGTAATTTCTCTAAACACTCTTTGGAGAAGGTAAAGTGAAAGTTGCTACATTTTCCTTCTACGTTTGGTCGACACTCGTCCAAGTGACACACATGTATTACACACTTTCTGAGAACAGAGTTCATTTTATGCCTTGAATCTCTTTCAAATTTTCTTCTTTGGTGTTTTTGGCAAAGTATTCATCAAAGTAAGCGCTCAACCTTCAGAAAATGTTATTTTCCCATAAGCTCAAGGGTAAAATGGCCACTATTGTCAGTGAATTATCCTGACCAATTTCTCTGACCACTGAGATACTCTCTGTTCTCTGTTCACTTTTCTAAGATTCACATCCAGGTGCAGGAGAGTCTCATAGTTTTGGTCAGTGTAAGAACATTTATGCTTCTCACCTCTTAAGTTCCACAGAGCCAGTCAGTGAAATATGAGCGTTTTTTACCTCGGCAGGTGATTTTCAACACTAATGACTTCAAAATCTATGAAGGTGTTGATTCAGCAGCTCGGTTTGGAAAAGATTCAACAATCAAATAACCAAATATCACAAAATCCGTTTGTGAATCTTTTCCAAATCGAGTAATATGAACAACAAGGGAGTCTGAAGGTTCCTGATGATGTTAGTGTGGAGTTAAACTGCAGAGTCAGACAGTCTGATTCCTAAGGAGACACAGCTGTATGTAGTGATCAGACACAGCAGCTCCGTCTGTGAATCTTTTCCAAACCGAGCTGCTGAATCAACACTTTCATAGATTCTGAAGTCATTAGTGCTGAAAATCAACTGCCGAGGTCAAAAAACCGCTCATATTTCACTGACTTTCCCTTTCCGGGCTCGCGCTCTACTCAGACCACGGCCGGGCAGAATAAGAGCTGTGAGGTTTTTCACAGGTCAGTCTGAACAGTTTGAACCTGGTTTCTTTATCTGAGAGCTCGACTTTTGAAGCTACCAGTGTTTGTGGATGTGCGGTACTGCAGTCCGGAGCTCGAGCCGGTAGAAATCCGAGCCGCTGACCGCGAGACGACTTTACTGCGGTCAACACGAAACTTCAACGACACGCGGTCAAACCGACCAACAGACACCGAACCAGCCATCGGGAAAGAGCCCCGGTCCGGTCCAAAGTCCGAGTAACCCGACCTACTTCATCTCAGCACTGAAGGCTACTTACTGTCCGCCTCCTCCGGGTCTGTAGACTGCAGGGTTAAACCTGTAGAGGGCGCTTCTCTTCTGATGGACTCGTTCTCGTAGTTTCTCTCAGGAGAATCAGTCGCGCGCTAAAACCGCTTCATTACTAAATCCATGTAGAAACAAACGGGGAGCTCCATGAAGACGGAGCTCTGAGGAAGACTGGACACACAGACTGCCGGACTACATCCGGGACCCGGAGTCTGCACTCACACTGAAACAGCTGTGTCCGGCTGCGACATCCAACCCCGCCTACGTCACCTCACGAGCCTGTCAATCACGCTGTGCGTTCAAGCAGCACGGTGTAGCTCGATCTTACGCATATAGCGCTGACGTTTTCAAGAAGCGCTTCGTGGCGCTTGATTTACGCATACTCTCCGTAGAGCGGCGCTGTTGACGGTTTTCTGCGTTTGTGTTGTTTTTCGGTTCGGTTAGGATTTGTACTGAACATATCTCGACTTTCCTTTTATGTTTATGTTTTAATAAGCACTTTATGCTTTAATAAGCACATCTAAACACATTTTTAAATGATCATTTCCAATAAGTAGTTCATAAAACCAACAGATATCATTTGAGTTCATAATATTCTGTACATATGAATTATGAAGTCATTTCACCCCAGCATTATCCTCATAATTACTAGTCCAACTACATAATAATTAGAATTGGATACTTAGAAAATAAAATGAACAGATATCAGTTCAGAGTCTTTTTCACACGGTTAGTAATGAAGGTTCTGTTCAGGGACGTTTTCCGTTCATTTAGGCACAAACAGTGTAAATGTTCCCTCAGAGGTTCAGCAGTGGTTTAAGGTCTGATTGTGAACCTTAAATAAGTTGTTCCAGGTGAAAAGTTCGTATTTGTACCTTTTCATAACCGAATGTTTTAAACAGAACAGTAAAATAAAGCCTGGAGGCGAGACGGGGTGTGTTGAGTCAGTACAGCTCAGAACATATCATTTCAGTGGATTATGGTTCAGTTATGTTCCCTGACTGAAGGGACTGAGATGGACCCCTGAGGGCCCCACCCCAGTGACAGGTTCGCCCCTTTTTTCTTAGATGTGTATTTTGCTCCTCGCATTACGTGCAGTGATTTTACCAAAGCATTTCAAATAATCAGCAGTTAAAATCCTCGCCCTGATCAATGTTACTGACACATAAATCAAATAAACCATGTTATAATACAGATTTCCTTCTGAACCAGATCCTGTTTTTGTGATGGCAGAAGCAGCCAACAAGAAAACCAGCAGTTCTCCAGTCAGTGTGGAACCCTTTCTCCCAAACACACCCCAGTGCACTATTCCTCCAGTCTCAAGAGGTCAGTTTGCATGGTTGATTGCAAGAGGTCATTGAGATGATTGACTCAGCCGTCCACTTCAGTAGTAGGAGATTCTATAAAGAATGTCTCCCTGTATCAGGATCACTGTATGTACTTTTCTGATGCCTTTGTAGTGAAACACAGTTGTACATTTTCCTGTCTTTGTTTCAGGTAATTTGACATTGTTGGAAGACTGCATGCTTAAAATGCTCTCTAGACAGGTACCTGTTGCACAGTGCTGGTAAAAGATTGATGAAATGGTAAAAAGCATTTCAAATTTGCTGATGTAATATTTACTTTAAAAAGGAGATTAATTGTAACTTTTGCATGTTTGGTAAACTAATCATAATTCTACTGCTTTCATTTTCATTAAATTCTTTTTTTTAAACATTTTACCCTGTTTCTGGTATTCAAAAACAAATATTCTATCTAATCCGACTCTTATTTCATGTTATGAATCTGTCAAATTATTCTTCAGAAACATTGACAACTTTTGTAAAAAGAGCATTTACCTCTTAAATCAAAATTTATCTCTTAAATCTTCTGTAATTTTTTCTCTCTAATACATAAACTTGCCAGATTTTGCCCCCCTGTATTTCATGACACCGAATTTTGTTTTACCTATTATTAAAATATATTGACAAATATGAGGATTGTGTCTTCCACTTGGTTAAAAATGCCACAGTAAAATCACTTTATAGTTGGTAAGTAAATAATATGATAAACTCTGAACTTACTTCTGTTGGTTTTATGGACTACTTGAAAATGATCATTTCAGAGCGTGTTGAATTATGATTTGGTTACACTGACAAATGAAAAACATTTTACTGCCAATTTTTAAAACACCTCTACAGTAATATCACTCAATGTTTTGAATGCACATAGCAGTATAGACTTCATAAAACCAGTTGGTTTTGTTGACTTATTTTGGAAATGACAATTTTATAAAGTGGGGATTTTTATTTATACATAATTAATATTGGCCGGTTTGAGAATGTTGACTGACAATTATTTAAAAATGGTACAGCACGATCACTTCATAGTGCATATGTACATAGTATGATGGGCTCTTAACTGATATTTCCTTGTTTTATGGACTACTTATTATATTTTGCTGAGTTTTACTTATTTATAAAATACACTTGACAATTATGGGGATTTTGGCTGCCAATTACTTAAAGATTCTACAGTAGAATCACTTCATAATTCATATGTATACAGTATGATAAGCTCTGAAATATTAGACCATTTTTAATGTATTAACTTGTAACCATGGTTGCATAAAGCCACATGAAAGCACGTATGGAGGTTGGACAACTCCACAACCTCCTGGATCATCAATACTGACAGAGCACAGTTTGTGCAGCTATGGGGGGGTCTGTGTCTGAACAGGGGGTCTGTGTCTGAACAGGTGGTTAGCAGCACAGCAGAACTGCAGGTGACTGTACCCTTACCTTTCCTCCTTCCCATGTACACCTTAGACTTCCAATACAACTCGGAGGCTGTTGCAATGTCAATTGCTTCAAGAGGTCATTCCTGCCCCCTGCAATCACACTGTGTAATGTGATATAATGTCTCTCTGAGAGACAATATATAATGCAAATTATTTCATTTTGCACAGAAAGAGCCACAGGCATATATTTTACATATTGTTTTCTTGTATTCGTCTTGTAGTTATTGTTTTAGCTATTTGTGTGATTTTGTGGTTTACCTGAATCGCTGTTACGACACCCCAATTTCCCAAAGCTTTTAGTTTAGAAAATATGTTACCTTCAGAAACATACAAGAGCGTAAGTGTTCACAATGCAAACAGTGATGGGAAAAATATGTTCATCTTTTGTTAACCAGAAAATGTTGATGACCATCAGGCAGGTGGCACTTCTGTAAGTCACTGAATGTAATGTGTTTTATACAGAACTTGGTCTGATGGAATGATTCAAATTTAAAAGGATGGTGTGTTAATCAACTCCAAAAAGAATTCAGGTTGTAATTATCCTAGCATGTTGCCTGGGGCTCATCCACTTCAACAGACCTTGCCTCAACCCAATGAAACACTCTTGTCCCCATAAGGTGCACAATTTACATAAATTTAGCTGCATACCTCACCGTCTAGCTTAGCACTCCATCCACAAATCCCTGTAAATATGGTTGCTTAAAATAAAGTCAAATAGAATGTGTACTTCTGAACTCTTAAGTACAGCTTACAGTATCTAAATAAATGCTTAAATTCACCTTATTACTATTGTACTGTCACTTTATTGTATTATCACCTTGTCGGCATGTAAAACACTAAACTTCAAATGTGGTTCGGTCACACCTGTGCAGTCTGTATCAATGACAAGGAAAGACAAGGAAAAACAAGCACAGCAGTTTCATTCTTTATTTAAAAGTCCCCCAATGTGCGCAATAACAATCCACTTATTCACATCCTCAAATCTTCAAGCTCTTTGCAGAATCGGCTACAGAACCCAGGGGGCGTGTCTTCACTGTAAAATGCTAGAAGTTCCCCCCGTCTCCCACGCCCAATGTAGCCTGTAGGACAATAAATAGCATACAGAGGTATACTTTTAATATTAAAGCACAGCAGCATACTTCTAACAACATCTTCAGGTCCCAACACACAATAGATTTTTGTGTTAACTTCTTTTGCAACCACTGACCTCAGGAACAATCCTCAAAATTCAGACACAGTATGCATACCTGGTAAGCTGTCACAGTTCTGGCAGCAGTCCAATCGATACATTCTCCGGAACTCTGCTCGGTAGACCGCACTGTGGAGTTTCCATGGCGCTACACCTGTATGTTTCAAATTTGAGAATTATCAATCAGATTACAACCCCTTGTTATAAGGAATAAAACCCGTCCTCATCTAAAGGGTACAGAAATATCATAATACTTCTTCTACTTACTGTCAAGCCACTGAAAATGTGCTCGAGCCGGAATGATTCTCTTTCAACTATGTTCCGGAAGAGGCGACAAACCAGTGACAGCTTCAGAAAAGCTTTGTCACCCTCTTCCAGGACTACGTCTAAGAGTCTGTCCTCCAGGATGATGAGAGGCATCTGTGAAATACATTACAGAAGCAGGCAGATATTGTTTTACAGTATTTCTTCAGTGAAACAAAAGCAGGGAAATATTAAAATATTATACCACTTCTCCATTCCAATTTTAGAACACGAACCCCAGCTTAATCATCTGTGAAGGCTACAGCACAGTAAGCAAAAAGAAACTGCCCAGTTCAGCCACATAAATACCTGGACAATGGAAATGGTATCCATTCGCCCTCCTTCACCATCCACGGATTCAACGCGTTGAATTTTCCTAAGAGAAATTATATTGTGACAACTGTTGTACAATTAAGAAACATTTCAATAGCGTCACATGTAAATTTAGTTGACCAGACTGGAAGGCTTATGTTTGTATGGGTCAGGACAATGCACTGGGGTGATACATATTACAGCATCAACTATGTAAGGTGCATCAATCCCCACTACTGTAAGATCACTAAGACCAATTAACGTGACTCCACTAAATTACACTTTTGCTTTTTATATTTCGATGCACTATGAGGCATTTGTTTCAAAAATTAAATAGGGCATAGACTAAACAATGACATTTGTATTACATGAAATGGTGGCCAATTGTTAAATACAATGGTTGTCAATTAATCTAAATGCATGGTCATATAATAACCAAATAAATGTACATGCAATAAATGCAAAGAACGTAAAAACAAACCCAAAATGAGTGAGATGACGAGATGAGTGAGGGAAATAGAGCAAACAGATCTCAACAGAAGAGCTCAACAATGGTGAGAATAAGAGAAGTTAAGAGAAATAAAGGAGAGGTGGAGAAGAAGGAGCAGACAGTTCCCCCCAGATGACCAGTGGGGCAAATAAGGCTGACCTGCATACAGAACTTAAGTGACACTCTAGACTGCCATGGCACAATGCTCAGTCCGCTGTCCATACTGTAGGGTCAGTTCATGACAAAATATAAAATGTCACACTCATGAATATGTTCATATACATTTATGCATAGTTGTAGGTTATCCTATATAGTTATCCTAAGGTCATCTCTGTGCCTAGGGGTCAGAGGATGGAGGGATGGACACATCTGCATGTCCATTGTTAAGAACCAGTGTGTTCAAGATGTTGTCTGCCTTACACAAGGTTGGAACCACAAGAATATTGTGCTATTTACTGGAGTCTCCTTATAACCCAAAATTGAAGAATTTGGCACTGTGTTTATTGATAACAATAAAGGCAAGATAAGACCGCTCTGAGAACAAAACCTACAGTGTTACAAACAGCAGTCGATGAAGAATTAATACCATTCAGGATGGGACCATGTAACATGTTAAAATTGAGCTATATACAACTATTTTAAATAGGACCAGCTGTGCACTGATGTGTGCCCTTATGTGGGCTCAACTATACCATCATACCTTGCAGGTTCCTCAATCTTGCCCTCATTACGCTGTCTGTCCTCTCCTGGCACATAGCAGCTCACCATTCTAAGAAGGAATATTTACAGTGTGTCTGAGGAGTAGGCCACATGTACATAAAAACATTTCACTTGAGTATGTATGTTTGTGTACCTTGGAGGTGACATGTTTTCCAAAAGCAACTGACACCACCATCTACGAAGCCGTGGGATGTCATGCTAACAGATGGAAGACAAAGTTGAGAATGTAGTTTAAATCCTTACTGGAAACCCTCAACATTAAACTACTAGAATGTGACTGATATTGACTATTCTGTATCTTTAATGGAGGTATAGATAACACTGGACCATGTACACCTTAACTGTTTAACGCACAAAGCTTGTGCGAACAGAACAGCCCTAGTCCGTTAATTTACAGCTTACCAACAGCATGAAAACACCACAGTCATCAACCTCCAACTGGGCTGGAATATCCTGTCAAGACATTGTTTTAAGAATTGTTAACATACAACACTGAACAAGGAGTGAAAAATGTTGATTTTGATCATTTTTGTACTACTGTACCTTGTTTTTGATGAGCTTCCAGTGCCCAGGGACCAGACGTGTTGCAACTGAGCTGCAAAAGATAAAATATTCAGCTCTTTTTTATCATATTGGAGGGCAATCCAGACAGAGTGCTATGGCACAGAACTCAGACTGAACATCAGTATAACAAAACCACCACCCATCCCCGAAGCCATAGACAACAGCCTAAGATTTACTTGAAGGCCAAATAAAAATGGCCTATTTGGCCAACATTATTTGTACTGGTAACACTTCGAAGGGCAGCTGTCTATGACTTGCAGAACATGCAGAATAAAAGAACATGTGGAACATCACAAATAACATTTGACTTTCAGAACTCTGAAAGTTATAAGGAACAATGAATCCATAAGGAACGCTGAACAGTTTCTATTATGAGTGTTAAAATTAAACCTGAAAATGGTCAAATATTTTTTGTCCCCAAAACCACTAGGGTCAGCTGAGTCCAGCTGAGAAATCCTGCAATATTTTGGCATCAGGACCTGAAGTACACAAGTTATGATGGCAACATATGTCAATCTTTGCTTTTCACTCACAAACAGCTCACTTTACATGTTGGACACAACCTGGTGACAGAATCCATGGTGATAGGGTGGACCTGGGAATTCAACACTAACAGCAGACACCATACTTACATATGGGGGAATCAATTAACAGCTCTGGCCAGAAACGTACATGTTTGGGTGGAACAGAGCTTTGTGGTTCATTCAGACTGTTGAATCAAGAGTTCACATGCCATCTCTGTAACATCCTGCATTACCTTTTGTTACTTTGTTTGAATTCTTTCATATAATTTTGACCTAGAACTGTATCACTAACAATAACACATGAATTAAAAAGACATTATTCACATAAACTCCTGTTCTTTCCAATCAGAGAACAAATACTATTTAAAAAAATATTTGGCTAGACGCCAGATGCTACATGAGGGGAATCATTTAAAAATAAATAATTTTCCAAAAAATAACTTATGTTCCAATAGCAAAAACTGAGTGAAATGACAACTGTATTGAATGACTTACGCAGAGGAACCAGTGTCCAGGTTTCCACACAGGGAAAAGGAGACAGGCTTTGGATGCTGCATCAGCCTATAGATGTTAATTGAGATAAATACAATGGTAAATACAATGTACCATCTACATTTCCCAGGGACACCATACTTCTGGTATTGTACACGTCTGTTACACAATAATCAAAGATACGCTAGCTGCATGCATATTTGGCATATGCCAATACAGGGTGCTGCAACACGAGACAACACTATTTCTTAGTCACCTCATTATTATGAATAGAGCCAGGACATCAATCAACTGTTTACTAAAATAAAACATCAGAGAAATTGCAGCTGACCCTAGATATCCATCAGAAATAAAAAAGGCAAAACAAAAAAAAAGATCATTTTAAAAGTAATAACACAAATGACATTATTACTCATGAACATGAATAACAGGGTGATAGTAAAAAAAACAACATCAGCGTCTACTGCATGGACATCCTTTCCCTGATAAGACAAACTTTAGTCATTTCAAAACACAAAGCTTAAAATTACTGATACAAACATTTAAGGATTTTATTGTGTGTAATGCTACCAAGTATCTCCTCACAGACCTTCTCCCTGGCAAGTTTGCAGATCATCTCAAAGCAACAGTTGGCAATCTGTAAGACCAGAGAGAAAGCGAGCTGTAAAGTTATAAAAATTTAAAGTTCTAAAAGTCCATTTAAAAACAGGATTGTCACATCTGTACTATCTGTACTAACTGTTGCTTCCAACTGCTGCTTTAAACCCAAGGTTTGGAAGTCCCATCTCGATAAAACAGTGGTGCCCACTTCTCCCAACAACTCAGTAGCTGATTTTGTGGGATCCAGCACATTATCAAGCTGCACAAGAAAGGGAGATCTGGACATTTTCAAGATGGTCCACAATATTCCACATAGAGCACTTTTAAAGATCAATGATCTCATACACACAGGTGCCAACAAATTAGGACCAACAACGTTACTACCCAGACAGTTTATTACTAACAGAGACCTTGCAGCAAGCAATAAATAAATAAATAAACAAAAACAAATATATGCATAAAACTATGCCCCTGTAAAACATGCACCTCTGAGTCCGTGGTCTCCGATCTGGCAATTATGTGGTCCAGATGTAGTAGTCCCCAACAGTCATCACTGCACGCTGGTAGATCTCCTGCCATACATGTGAAACCACACATGAAAATAATAACCAAATATGTTTCGAATATGTAAATGGTTCATCACATTTCTGTGATACCGAGGCATGTTATGAAGCATATAACGCAGATATGGTATCCAATGAAAAGATAAGTATAAAAACCATGACTGTTTCAAGTTTTTATGAATTTGTACAACCAGACCTACAAAAACAGCACACTGTGGTCAGACCAGAGGATGGCAGAGTTTCTGCTGCTGCTTCCATTGTTCTTGTGGGTGGGGCTTCAACCTCTGTTGCTCTTTTGGCTGGAGCTTCAGCTGGTGCTGCAAAAGTGAAAACCAAATGATTTTGAATAAGTCAATCAGTTGTATTGTACGCATTTCTCATCAGCGCAATGTTGTGTAATGTTTCCTATACATATGTAAGATAAAGCATTATGTTCTAAATAGCAACATGAAAAAGCTGAGAAATCACCTTTAATTAAAAGGCAAACATAACTTAATGGCACTATACAGCAACATTACATAAATGTGACATTCCCACTAATACTTCAGAATGAAGGTGGAATACACACATAGCCAACACTGTCTGACCATTGGAATTTAACCTTATGTCCAGTCCCTTGCCCAGTCTTTTCTTCATGTTTTCTATGGTTTTTAAATTCCTCTCATTGTTGTAGTGATGCAAAATGTATCACATCAAAAAGATATGCGATTAGGGAGTCATCATGTTGAGAAAATGATTGTTTTTCCTCATTCCAGAGAAGAGCTGTTCAACACACTGGCTGTTGAGCCCACCACATAACTCAGGGACCAGGTCCACCTTTCGCAAGACGTCCCTGACATCTTTAGAGTTAGCCTCATGAAATCTGTCATAGAGAGCATGATGTTCAGATGATCCAGTCAGAGGGTGGCCATTTTCATCAGGTACTGTCTTCTTGGTGGTTAGCCACGGCAAGTTCACTTTTATCTGCCCAGAAGTGGCAAGTCTGATGTTCTCTTCAAGAGGCTCAAGTAGCCTCCCGCCATGAGGACTGAAGGGCAATGATTCCGTTTCTTGTAGATTGGCATGTGCTGCCAAACTTCTAGCGAAATCATACAATGTAACATTTGGAAAATGTTTCATTGACAGCAAAAGGTCAGCAAAGTCCCGTGGGCTCTCAGCCCTTATGTTAAACTTAACACCATACACCACAGCACAAGGACAGGTGACCACAGCCCATCCACCTGTTTAAAGAAAACAATAAATCACAGGACCATTTTAATTAAAGAAAAATCTTACTCTCAAAGAACTGCAAGCCAATTGTTTGCAGGCATGGTCTCTCTGTAATACAAGACAACTTACCAGAAGCTCCCCAGATCTGTGAAAACACCTTGTCATAGCTTGCTCTGTTCTTCATTTCTTGTTGCAGTCTTCCTACCAGGTCCATCCGTGAGCCCTTGGGGTCTACGCCACACTGCTTGCACAGAGAACGGACAACTTCCATCTATAATGAACACAGCACAGTTTGTTTAGCAACATTTAACAATAAAATCCACGACAGAACTGACAGAAAGTGATTTAACAAGTCAAACACCTTGAGCTTAAGAAGTTCGTCAGTCAGCCGGTCCTCTGTGAGGTTAAACTCGGATTCTTTCTTTGCACTAGAATGCACTTTTTTGTACTCAGTGTTGAGTACGAGATCTGCTCCTCGTGTGTGCGGACCAATCCATGGGCCCAATTATGGTAACTGGGATGGACCACGAATGGATTTGACCTATTGCCTTCAAATTATGGGAGAAAATAATATTAAAGTAACAGTGCATCATTCTATGATACACAAAAAAACGCAGGAATACAGTCATTCCTGCTCAAACAGAACATTCATCATGTGGATCATACTTACTTGGAACCAACCCACGGCTGATCATTTCCAGAGAAACCATCTCCCAAAAATCTTCAACATTCACTTTTCCATCAAAGTCCTGTGGTGGCTCCTCTATGCCACTCACTAAAGAAACAAAGACTTAAGTAGGCATGTCCCAAAAAGTCTCACCTGAGTTGGACACATGGTGCTTGAAACAATGTAAGACTAGGAAAACAAATAAATGCATTGACTTACCAGGCATACTGAAAACACCCTTCTTATGAAGGTCCATCACAACGGATACTGGACGATAACCACATGATACACACGCATATGTGTAACGGTGGTCTGACAGTGCTTCAAAGCTTAAGTAAGCCTGCAGGACCCTTTGCTTGGAAGGATAGGTTTTACCAGAGGTCTTCTCCAACACTTCAACGGCACTACCCACAGCCTGAGTCTGACAAATTGTTTGACATTTGAAGACTTTACAATATATTAATTAGATAAGTTGTTTACAATTGTTTTATATGATTAATACAACAGAACATGGTTCCTACCTGGAGAGTGTTGCGTAGGAAATGGCACATGTATATTGACAGAAGCGTGTGGTCGTCAAAATTGTGGACACCGTCAGACCACTCCTGGTATCGATATATCATGCCACACCTGCAGCACCATTTGCTGTACATTGAAATTCCTAATGAAAACAAGTGAGTGTAAAGAGGTTATTTATTTATCTATCACTGTTACAGTGTAACGTGTCTATACATCATATAATACTAAAACCAATGTATGTTACCCTCTTAATAAGACTATATGTGTGAATTGCTGGAAAGGAAGTTAGGCTGTTAATATTATAAGTCATGGTTGCAAGTACATGTAGTGAGTAATGAAATATTAATATAGTGATCAATTTAAATAAAAAGAGAACATGCCCTCTATAACATCAGTGATGGTCAGGATTTTGGCCTTTGATGTAATAAGCACAGGTTCGCTTAGAGGACAGGGCTCTAAACATTCTGTGCAAAAGGCTTCTGATGGTATGAAGTGCACAGGGAAATTAACCACGTCTGGGGGGAAAACTGCTGGCAGTTTCTTCTTATGAAAAATGTACTGGACCATCCGTGACAGATTTTTGCCTTCTGGTGGGTACTGGGCTCCTTCCTCTAGGTCAGCACTTTCCATGTCACTCGGAAAATGTTCTGTGATGGCCTCCTCCACACTTCTGGTTTTTCTGAAGAGTGCACGTTCTGTTTCAAATAAACGCCATTTGGCAACATTTTTATGTATGCATGACTGCCTTGGTTTTGCACAATGCCATGAAATTTTCTTAGAGTCATATGTAACCACCACTCGGCCAAGCCTGCTGTAACAGGAAATGCTTGACTCGTATACAGAAACGTACTTTTGTAGGGGGGTCCACACACAGTCACCAGACAGGACAGAGGGGCTCCTGCATCGTTTGTCTCTCTCTGACATGCCAAACATCTGTTCTTTTTGTCCTCCCCAAACCACTTGTCTTGCACCATAACATCTAAGACATCCTCTGTAAGTGATGGAGTGTCTGTTTTAGATGGTGGGCAGTATGTGAGGGACTGGATGTGGTGGCACTCAAACGGACGGATGTTTGACCTCTCTGCAAACTCTGCATTGATTCTGCAGATGTCCAGCTCACATCTTGTTTTTTGGTCAGGACCCCATGTCTTTTTAATTGCATGTATTGGCGTGCTGGGTGCAGTGAAAGATTTTGCAACTGCAAACACTCCATTTGCATAATCAACACACTGAGCGCTGAGGTGATTCTGTGCCGTTATGTCCATTTTGATGGGGGCATGTCGTCTTCGGAGGTGCAGCCGTAGGTTCCGTCTATTTAGGACTAGGCTACAGCGACAACACATCACCGTGGCTTTCTTCTGTTGTCTTTGGGGGGGTAGTGGTGGTGCAGAGGAGCCATGATCAGAAGAACTTGACGAATGGAGGACGGCAGCTGGGGCAGGTGGTGCAGGGACAGCAGGAGTAGCTGCAGGAGGGGCAGCAGGAGTAGCTGCAGGAGAGGGTGTAGGAGGGGCAGAAGCTGCAGGAGAGTCTGCAGGAGGGGCAGCAGCTGCGGGCGTAGCTGCAGGAGAGGCAGCATCAAAAGCAGCAACAGAGGGAGCAGGAGAGGCAGGAGATGACTGAGACACTTTGGTCGTGGTAGTATGTGTTTCAGTGCTGCACTGGGATAAATGGTATTCTAACTGGTCTTTGTGTATTATTGTTTTGCTGCAATAAAGGCAATGATAGTGTGCTGTGGATCTGCACTGATTGTTGCACTTGCTGATGAAGTAACCTGTAAGACAGCAACACCACAAGACCAAAGTAATCAACACTGCAGATAAGGTGCAGAAACTTATACAAAACACAAACAGGTAAACTAACAATTTTCCACATCACTTCAGTGGCTCCCACTAAGAAATTAGCCTACAGCTCATCTTATTTATCTGGACTGTAAGATGCAAGTACACTTAGTGCACTACATTACATTAAAATTAATCACTGTCTGTCTATCTATCAAGATCAATCAATCACTCAATAAACCAATCAATATCTAAAGAAATGTTCCCACCATAGCTCCATGCTCTACTGTATGTCTGATGTGGTTGTGAATATGAACAGAGAATTTAAAATTTTCCATAGTGCCATAACTGCAGCAGGGGCATCTGAACACACCATCCTGGCAAAGCCATACTGTGTCAGGATTGGCCTGCAGGTGCGTTGGATGCTGTAAAATATAAAACAACACAGCATAATGTGAGCTTACTGATACTCTCAGGGTGGATGCATAGGATGCATGCAGAATAGAGATTTCTAGGTTATCAGGCGTAATATATCAATATTTGGACGGTAACGCTGCTAACTTAACTAGCTAGCTAGCTAATAACTTGTCTGTATGAAGTTGGAAACCCACACGATGCATGTTGAGCCGTCGTTTGAGCACACACAATATTTGACGACACACCAATTACTTATGGTTAAATGATCAAGTTTTAGGTCTTGTTGCATTCATGGGGGCTGTTATCAGCCATCCGTTTCTTTTTACCTAGTTATAGTTAGGTAATGCTAGTTAGTTGGCTAGACAGTTAGCTAGCTAACTAGCTAGTTAGTTAGAAACGTTTGACTAGCAGCAGAACAGTCACGTACTGTGTGCTACGGTAGAATCTTCGTGTGTTTATTGAGAGACATTAGTGTACTTAGCAAAAACACTGACAACAATATGACAAATAGCTTTGTAACTACACTGAGACACAAACTGAATATTTTTATTTACCGACATCGCTAACAAACGATACACTTTTCCCTTTCAGCGAGTTCGCTTCACATCTGCTTTTGTTTGTAGCTAAGTGTCGTATGTTTCATGAGGTGGTGATGTAGTGAAGATAGGCGTGGCTTCTGACGTAACGAGAGGACCGGGTTGGATGTCCAAGTAGCCGTCCTACAGGTCGCAGCGAGAGGCTTCTCGAGATGTGTGGAGCAGTGAAGACAGAGAACTGACTGAGTGATTTTCAGATCTGTGTTCTTCACTCAGCCTTTATATCAACACACAGTCTCACAGCTGGACTCACCCACTGAACATCTGGCCGCTGAAACAGCGGTGAAACCTCGTATCTGACCGTTTAAACTGCGCTTCATTAAGGGTCAAAATGAAAGTTGAAAAGACGTCCAAACTTAAAAAACGACCAAAATAGCCTCATTAAAGACGTCATTTTAAGGTGTTTTAAGGCCTTAAAAATATAAATACATTAAATAAACTGAAATAAACTACCAGAGTCACCCAGCAGAGTTTCTGGGTTAAAAGGCACTGAAAAGTCATCCAAAAGTTCCACTACACTCTCAAAAAAGACAGCACTTTCACCATGAACCCTATCTAGAACCATTTCATGCTGAACACACTGTACAATAGAAGAACCTTTTTTGGTGCTATATAGAATCATTTTTATATAGAACCATAAACAACATGTTATCTGTCAATGTGAAGAACCTTTTCACCAGGCAGAGAATCTTCCTGTAGTTCACTAACAATTTGATCCCAATGTAAACATAAAACAAACTTTGTTGAATGGAAACTTTATTGAAAATGTGTAGTTATTCTTAATTTCATTTGTGGAACATAAAACTGGACCATGAACTGCGTCAGGACTGTGACAAAGATCCTGTGCATCAATTCAGAAAGGATTTCTGCCTTTGAACCACAAGCTGAGTCAGTATTGTACATGATTTTCAACGTTTTAATGTAAAGGAGATCAAGGTAATTATTTAACAAGACAAAATCATGTTCGTTTTAGTTTCTGAGTCAAATAAGAAAAGAAAAACAAAGTTAAAAGCCGTCTCATGAGCTGTGGCTGTGCTGTTCCCCTTCAGAACTGCAGCTGATATAAAACACAAACAAGACTATTACAATTAATGCACAAACAGAGCATTAAAATCTCCTGAAAGACAGAGAGATCTGTGGAAGGAGACAGACATTCTAACATCATACTTATTACTTATTCTTACTTATTTCATCTTACTTATCAGTTCATAATCACAATGCCACAAGGCCTTTGACGGCTTTTAATACACATACATATTTAAACCTTTCAAATCTGAAATATGTTCCCATATAATATAAATAATATTCTCCTGTCTGAAATGTAGCCAATAAGGAGTCGACTGATAATTCCAAATCTATTTATTAGTTATTTTTGAATGTTTATTTCCGTGGCCACCGCGTCTAAACAACTGTGAAGTAGTGCTGTTCTTTTAAATGCAAAGGGCTTGAGCTCGTCTCTAATTTTATATACTGTCTCTAATTTTATATACTGTCTCTAATTTTATATTTTCTCCTAAGACCCATGAGATCTCTAAACTGTATTCTAGACTGCTGGGAACTGAAAAGCCTCTCTCTTATTTTGGTCAGTGTTTATCTGTTAAAGGAATAAAGCACAGTCCAAAAAAGGAACTGGGTAGTAAACAGTACAGAATGCAGCTATATAACATAGGAAGCATCACAGAAAAGCTCAGTATTATTGTTTGACTTTTTTTAATGTCTTACAAATTCCAATATCAAATTTGACTGAAATGACTACAATTACTGGTTCTGCTTCTTCAGTTTGGTGCTGGCGTTATGTGTAACGTTGCTCAAACACTAGAAGGCAATATTAACCCAGATGTTTCCATAAATACATCCCTAAAACTTCTCTCAACCCTCTCAAACCTCATCTAGGTCTCCATTACAGTCAGCAGACTTGTCAGTGTAGCGTTGGACACAGAATGACTTACTTTGAGCTACAGAAATGAACAAAACTTCACCACTACGGACATTTCAGGCAACACAAAGGCTGCACAGGACTGATGTTGGATCAGTAATTATGACTGTCATTTCCATAGTAAACGATTCTAGATCAGCAATCCTGCTCCTGAGACAGAGAGGTCACCCGCAGCATTTACTCTGTGATGACACTGTGGTCACTTTTATAGCCCACAGTGTGTCGGACTGTGTTCTACACCACACTGAGAAGCTGAGATTTACAGCAGATCCACCAGCAGCTACTTATCAACGAGATGTATGAACTATAGGATCATGTATGCAGTTTTATGCTTGTGTATGAATAATTTATATGCAGAAATTCTGCATAAGTATTGATGGCTTTTTAATAGTTTTCACTTGTTATTATTGTTATTATTATTATTATTATTATTATTATTATTATCTATTTATTTATTCAATAATATAAAAATGTTATTTGATTTAGTTTTATTTTAATTTTAAAATAATAAAAATAATAATTATCAGAATAATAAATATACTTATTTACATTATTTAAATTATGTGTAAGAAAAATAAATGATTATATAATAATAATTCAATATGTTTATTTGTATTAGTTAATTAATTAATTAATTTATATGTATTTATTTATTCAATAATTTAAGAACTCAATTTTATGTATGCTTTATTTTATTTGTATAATAATAATAATAATTATAATAATAATGATAGTCATCTTAAAATAATTACACTGATTTACAAAATTTACTTTTATTATTACAAAATAAACAAATGATTAAATAATAATAATAATAATAATAATAATAATAATAATAATCATACAATAATTAAACTCATTTATTAAACTCATTATTTATAATTATTAAAATCATTATTATTGTAAAACAAACAAATGATTAAATAATAATAATAAAGATATTTAATCTTTAATTATTATAATGATATTATTTAGTCATATATCTGTCTGTGTGTGTTAGTTTTATTATATTTGTTCCTTTATGAGCAGAAATTCTTCATAAGGATTGATGTCTTTTTAATATTTTTCTCTTTGTCTAACTGCACAGATGTTCGTACAGTAATATGCTTTTATATGAGAACTTCTGAAGTTATAGTAATTATGATATATTTGGGGGTCTATAAACAGAAACCCCCCGTCTTTGTGTTTGTAGTTTAAAGCTCAGCTACAAAAATCATTTCTGCTGAATTTGTTAAATCCTTTAATGTTTTATTGTTTTGCTCAGGAAGTTTCTAAAAAGGCCATAATTGAGTCTCTAAACCTCAACACTCGTTTAGAATAAGAAGATCTGTGAATGTGCTGCTTTAGCCTTCTCGCTAAGCTCCTGTTAGCCTCTAGTGCTAATGAGGACAGTGGATCAAAAGCAGCTTAAGCTGATGGCTCCACACCCAGAAACACAGATTAGAGTCTTTACTGTCTAAACTGATGTCAGTGAAGCTTCACTGAGCTGGACTGAGTCTGTGTTGTGGGTAAAGCTGTATCATGCTAGGCTACTGCAGTCGAGCTGCACCAGCAGCATTTCTTTATTTTAGCAACATCTCATTGCAAAAGGCTGAACATCTCAAACACATTAGCTCCGTTAGCGCAGGCCTGTTCTGTAGCTGTGAGCAAGTCGGCTCTCAGAAATGAGAGCAGCACATCTGAACTCTGGCCTTGTGTGATGGCCCCGCCCCTTTCTGAGTGAAAGCAGCCTCTCTAATTTGACTGGTGATCAATACAAACTCTGAGCTCTTTGACAGTTTAATGATAAAATAAGAACCTCCTGCTGATTTAGAGCTATTAGGAGCCCAAATTCTGCGGCCAGTCAGGCAGATGATTCTCTCGTGTCGCTGCCGGAGCTGAAATCCAGAGAAACATGAAGGAAATCTGGGCTGATGAGTGTCCTTTCAGTCTGACTCCATCAGAGTGGACGAGCTGCAGTCCGTGTAGTGAGCTGGCCATTAGTGAACTGAACCCTTTAATGTGCTTAAACTGATTCTTGCTCTGAGTGCAGATTTCATGGCCTCCAAACAACACATTACAGTACTGGGTGATGTTTGTGGATCAGTTTAAAGACACTTCTTTGATTTAGTTTGTAGTGAAGTGTTTTTGAAGTGAAGTCCAAACCTCTAATTTACTGATCCACTCCAAAAAGATCAATCAGAAGGAGGAGAGATAAAGTCTCTCTGAAAGAGAGAAAGTCTGTCTGATGGTGTTTTTGACGGGGTAGAAAACTGAGATGAAATGTGGTGAACAGTGATTCTTAATGTTCATATAAACAAAACTCAGAGTTTAATGTTGTTTAGTGAACCACAAACAATTTACTAACAGACCAATCACAGCTCAGCACTTCATTAAGTGGGAAAGGCTTTTTATAACCTTGTTTTTAATTAATCTGTTCTCTTAATGTACTTTATATTATTTATTTTTCTTTATTATCTATTTATTTACTGATCATATAAAATAATTAGATTTATGCTTTATTTTTATTTTAAAATAATAAAAATAATTATTATCATAATCATAATAAATAAATTTATTTACATTATTTATAATAACTATTAGAGCAATTATTCTTATAAGTGTAAAATAAATAATTAAATCGTAATAATAATTCAAATAATTTCTCTTATTTGTTTATGTATTTATTTATTTATTTATTTACTTATATGTATTTATTCAATAATAAAAGAATGTTATATGATTAATGCTTTATTTTCTTTGCATAAAAATAATAATAATTATAGTCATCTTAATATAATTAGATTAGTTTACATTATTATTATTATTATTATTATAAAATAAACAAACGATTAAATAATAATAATAAAAATAATAAACTTTCATTGTTTTATTCTATGATGTGCACATAATAAAAATAATAATGTTATCATAATAATAATAAAAAATAACTTATTTACCTTATAATATTTATTATAATAATTATTTTTGTAATTATAAAATAAATAAATGATTACATAATAATGATTCAATATATTTCTTTGGAATTATTATAAGGATGTAATTTGATCTGTGCTTTATTTTTTTGTATAATAATAATAATAATAATAATAATAATAGTCATCCTAAAATAATTTGACTGATGTAAATTATTTATTATTATTGTTGTTATTATTATTATTGTTGTAAAATAAATGATTAAATAATGATAATTATAGATATTTAATCTTTAATTATTTTGATGATGTTATTATTTAGTCATATATCTGTCTGTGTGTGTTTGTTTTACAGTGGTCACTATTAGGAAGTAGTCGCTTCAAAAGTCGAGCTCTCAGATAAAGAAACCAGGTTCAAACTGTTCAGACTGACCTGTGAAAAATCTCACAGCTCTTATTCTGCCCGGCCGTGGTCTGAGTAGAGCGCGAGCCCGGAAAGTGATTATTAATTGATTGATTGATTGATTGATTGATTTTAAATAGAAATAAAAATAAATAAATCACACCATGTTCAGTTCACCATGAAGACTACACCACCCCTTTGTTAACATAACGGGGCTTTGAAATCATCATTTCAGGATGTTACTATGTCCCCAGACTTTTATTATTAAAATAAGGGTGAAAAAAACAGTGCATAAAATAATTAAAAGGCTTTACATAAAGTACACATCAAATCAAAACTGAAAATACAGTAACCTAACATGAGAAAGAAACACTCTCTTGCACACTCTGTATATTCTTAAACCGTTCAAGCATGTGAATTCTGCATAATCAAATCAGCATATGATGAGATTCTGACAGACACATACAACACAATGACTGTGTGTTAAACAGAGACGCTGACCTCCAGGAACCTGAAGGACACTGAACTCTCCCAGCTGCAGTCTTGATTTCTACAGTGAGTTTATGAGAGTCTGTCAACATTTCCACTGGTTTGAGAGGGTTGATGTTGATCCCAGGAGTCCAGGTGCTTTGAGAGGAAGAGGAGCATCTTGTGTTCCTCTAAACAATGTGGGGTCAACCTCAAATGTGAGGAGATTGACAGATGTACTGTCTGAGGTGCAGCCAATGGTATCCAGGAAAATAAAGAAATCCCTGCATCTGTGATCACAGATTTGACCAATGAGTGAACAAACTTGACAACCAAGACAATCTGTAGGTTCTATAAGACGTCGTCCTCTGCTCATCAGCCCAGAGTTTGAGAAGCTCATAGCAGGTCAAGTGCAGGTGGTTTTCAGAAGCTGTAAAACATAAAACAAGACAGAATGTCAGATATGAACACAGTCACAGTCACATGTTACTCTTCAATATATCAAACATCACCAGCCCACACAGACAGTACTGTGCAAAAGTCAGAGACCACCTTATTTACATAATACCCAGTCAAAACAGCTGTTAAGTTATTCATTTTTCAGGAGACTTTTATGAGGAGATTAGATAGAAGATAATGTAGTTGCATAATTTTTGTCAGAAATAATATAATTTGGTAAATTTTTGTCAGAAATTGCGGAATTATTATCAGTAGCGTCCACAAACTATGATAAGATTCTTCTGTCTGGGGACTTTAACTTACATATCGATAGTCCTTCAGATAGTAATGCTTTAGAATTCATTAGACTTCTAGAGACATTTGATTTGACACAAGCTAGGTCCCATTTTGGATCTGGTCATCACTAAAGGTTTACAAACAAATTTGTCCAAAATCTCGGATGTTTTCTTATTAGATCACTTCTGTATTTTCTTTCAAATCAATTTAGAAGTAAAGAAGAAAGTACCTGAAAGTTACTTTAAAACACGTTACATTGACTCAGAAACAGCTGAAAAGTTTAAAACTGTTTATAATAGTTCAGCGAATACAGATACGACTCCATCCTGTAATGATCTAGTCTCCGATCTAAGTGCTAGATTACAGGAAGGCCTTGACCTTCTCGCCCCAATAAAAAGGAAGAAAAGCTTGCGCACTCTTAAAAATCCATGGATGAATGCGGAAATACGCCAGCTTAAGAGAAATTGTCGTAAATCAGAGCATTTATGGAGGAAAACTAAACTGCAGATACAGTATGATATTCTCAAAGAGCAGATCTCAGTCTATAACAATGCTATGAAAATATCCAGACAGTCATATCTCTCTAGTGTAATCAATAGACACAAAAATAATACCAAAATCCTTTTTTCCACTATAGACCGACTAATTAACCCTAACTTCTCTGCTAGTGCGTTTAATGATGATTTATCTTCTAATATCTGTGAAGAGTTCGCAATTCATTTAATAGACCTGATACGACAGGGTGTAGCTCAGCAGACGCAAACAAGCTCCTATAATGTTCCTGATAGGTCACCTACATCAGTAATGACATCTTTCTCTGTTATCAACTATGAGGAGCTATCAACTATTTTTTTAAACAAACTAAGTTCATCCACATGTGATCTTGACCCTGTTCCTACTTCATTCCTTAAGATGGTTTTAGATTGCGTTCACAATGATGTTTAACTATGGTAAATTGTTCTCTGTCAACAGGTGTTTTTCCAGATGCTTTCAAAACTGCCCTGGTGAAGCCTCTGCTAAAAAAGAGTAGCATGGATCCTTCAGTACTAAATAATTTTAGACCGATTTCAAACCTACCTTTTCTAAGTAAAGTCTTAGAAAAAGTTGCTTTCAAACAACTAAATACGTATCTAATATCAAACAATTTATACGAGAAGTTTCAGTCAGGTTTTCGTTCTAACCAAAGTACAGAGACAGCATTGATTCATGTTATGAATGACCTCAGGCTCAGCGCTGATGCACAAAACCCTTCTATTTTGGTTTTATTAGATCTTAGTGAAGCCTTTGATACCGTTGACCACAAGATTTTATTCCAGCGTCTTGAATACTAGGTCGGCCTCTCAGGCAGAGTTTTAGAATGGTTTAAATCATATTTAAGTAATAAGCAGTTCATGGTTTCACTTGGAAATCATTCATCGAAACGATTTGCCGTTTCTTGTGGAGTCCCCCAAGGTTCAGTCTTAGGGCCTTTGCTTTTCTCTTTGTACATGCTGCCTCTAGGTAATGTTATTGGGAAACATAGTATACATTTTCATAGTTATGCTGACGACACCCAGTTATACATTTCTATTCCTTCTGAAGATCAAGACTCTGTAGACAGACTAACCAGCTGTGTGTCAGATATTTCTCAGTGGATGTCGCAAAATTTTCTACAATTAAATCATGAAAAAACTGAATTACTGATTGTTGGTACAGAAACTCAGAGAAAAATGATTTTTGAGAAACTTGGTTCTTTAGCTTCATCTACCAAACCTGAAGTACGAAACCTGGGTGTGATCTTAGACTCTGAGCTCTGTTTTACCCCACATGTAAACACAGTCACTAAAGTAGCTTTTTATCATTTAAGAAATATCACTAAAGTTCGGCCTTTTCTATCTCAGAGCGACGCAGAGAAACTTGTTCATGCATTTGTTACAAGCAGACTTGACTACTTTAATGCTCTTCTTGCTGGACTTCCTAAGAAACCTACACATCCCTTACAACTCGTACAAAACGCAGCAGCATCCTAACAAAAACAACACAGAGAGATCAGATCACTCCTGTTTTGAAAGAACTGCACTGACTGCCTGTTTCATTCAGGATAGATTTTAAGGTTCTGCTACTAGTCTTTAAAGCTCAAAACAACCCTAAAGCACCTGCTTACATCACAGAGTGTCTGTCTGTTTATGTTCCGGCACGCAATCTAAGATCTGCAGATAGTGGCCTTCTACAGAGACCCTCTGTAAAATACAGAGAACATGGAGAGACTCTTTCAGTTATTATGCTTCTAAACTGTGGAACTCAATTCCACCTTTTATTAGACAGTCAAGCTCAGTGCTGACTTTTAAGAAGCACCTAAAAACGTATCTCTTTAAATGAGCATTTAACTAAAACTGAATGTCTCATGGTTTTTATCTTGTAATTGAATCTTCTTCATTTTCATCTGATTCTAATTAAGTACTAATGACCTCTTCTATAACTATGTTTTATCACCTGTCTGTAAAGCACATTGAGCTGCCACCAGCATGAAAAGCGCTATAAAAATAAAATTATTATTATTATTATTATTATTATTATTATCATTATTATTATTATAAGGAGGGAGAAATTCAATGGAAAATAGGTAAAAATAGGAGCGTCCCAAACCACTTAAAAGACTAAATTTAAGATAAATATTTATTAAAGATATTGAGAATAAAAGATCATGACTCTTAAAGTCAGGGTTCTGTTGTAATCAGGTGAGGATCAGCTTTAATGTGAGCTGCATGTAATCAACAAATGCTAAACCTTCCATATTTCCATACCAATATAGAGTATTTACAGTTTGGAATATTTAAATACTGTTTGTTTTAAAGATGTGGATTCAGAGAGAAAACTGCTAATCCCAGCTCCACACACACTCACACTCGTAGGGTGTGTTCAGACTCGGCAGGTTTGGTGTGATTAAAGCGATCCCTGGTACAATTACTGCTTTGCACTTGTCTGTTGGTGCAACTGAGAACGTTTCCATCCGAGCTGTGGCGCGCAGCAAATGAGTGGACCGAGACCCCCTGAGCAGGTTGGTCTCAGTTCCCTTTTAGGTTGTTAATGTGTGTGTGTGTGTGTGTGAGTGTGTGTGTGTGTGTGTGTGTGTATGTATCTGTGTGTGTGTGTGTGTGCGAGTGTGTATCTGTATGTGTGTGTGTGTGTGTGTACCTGTGTGTGTGTGTGTGTATCTGTATGTGTGTGTGTATGTATCTGTGTGTGTGTGTGTGTGTGTGTGAGTGTGTGTGTGTGTGTGAGTGTGTGTGTGAGTGTGTGTGTGTGTGTGTGTGTATGTATCTGTGTGTGTGTGTGTGTGCGAGTGTGTGTGTGTAGTATGTGTGTGTGTATGTGTGTGTGTGTGTGTATGTGTGTGTGTGTGTGTACCTGTGTGTGTGTGTGTATCTGTATGTGTGTGTGTATGTATCTGTGTGTGTGTGTGTGTGTATCTGTATGTGTGTGTGTTTGTGTGTGTGTATCTGTATGTGTGTGTGTATGTATCTGTATGTGTGTGTGTATGTGTGTGTGTGTGTATCTGTGTGTGTGTGTGTATGTATCTGTGTGTGTGTGTGTGTATCTGTGTGTGTGTGTGTGTGTATGTATCTGTGTGTGTGTGTGTGTGTGTGTGTGTGTGTGTATCTGTGTGTGTGTGTGTATGTATCTGTGTGTGTGTGTGTATCTGTGTGTGTGTGTGTGTATGTATCTGTGTGTGTGTGTGTGTGTGTGTATCTGTGTGTGTGTGTGTGTGTGTGTGTGTATGTATCTGTGTGTGTGTGTGTGTGTGTATCTGTGTGTGTGTGTGTGTGTGTGTGTGTGTGTGTGTGTGTGTGTGTGTGTGTAAAGTGAAAGCAGGTCAGTAACTTACTGTAGTTTCTCCAGTTTACAGTGTGGATCTTCTAGTAGAGCAGAAAGCATCTTCACTCCTGACTCTCCTGGTTTATTGTCATACAGATCCAGCTCTCTCAAGTGTGAAGGATTTGATTTCAAAGCTTTAACCAGAGCTTTACAGCCTCTCTCTGTAATACTGCAGTGATATAATCTGTAGAGAGATGGAGAAAACTTCCTCACACTTACGGTTCTACACACAACTACATATACAATCTATAAAAACACCAACATCTCACCCAAGCAATTAAGAAGAAAAAAACTACACACTACATAACTGAATTCATTCTGTATGATCCTCTCATAGAAACAAACACACACCAAAAAAGGAAAAACAAGAGACAGAAATGTAAAATGGATGATATTTTGTGTGGGCAATTTGCATTTGTTTGAGAGACATGAAGTGGGTGATGATGTGTTTTGTAAAAATGTGTTTGGTCAAATCTGATCATAAAATGAACTCATGCAAATTTCATATAGTGTTTTGTTATTTATCAGTTTCATCTTTGGCGTATCTGTATGATGAAACTCATGTCAGATAACTGACTTACAATTAACTCACCAAAACTATTATCAATATCACCTACAATACCAATAATAGGAATACAAATAGAAAATAACAACATTACTAATAAGTTGGTAACTTGGCAACTCAGTATGAAACTGGATGTACTTGTTTTATATGAACACTGACATAAACAAATGCAGCAACTGTTCAATTTAAAGACATTTTACACTTTTATGTTATATATTACTGACACACCCACAAAACTATACAATACAAAACTAGGGCAGAAGCTGCAACAATACAGCATTTAATACTGTTATTTTAGTAAAAACACACAAAACACAGTTCAACATTAGGAGAGGAAAAGAGTGAAGTATTAAAAACATTTGTGTTGAAGTGTGTGTGTCTCTGAGTGACAGAGAGAGAGAGAGAGAGAGAGAGAGAGATAGAGAGAGAGAGAGGTAATGATACTAATCTCTCTCAGACACAGACACTGGTTAAATACCTGTGTGGACCAGTAAAGATTCAGTATTTAAAGAAAAGAAACTGAAGACATTCAAAGTGTAAGTTGTTCTGCAGGCTTGGCAGTTAAACACAGATAGATAGATGGACA
>NW_023495916.1:0-47220 GCF_904425465.1 Colossoma macropomum | reverse complement strand
AAGGGAATTTATGAACGGTCAAAAAACGCACACGAAGGTAAGACTATAGCCTTAGGTATTTTGGGAAATTTGGCGCAATATCACATGTTCATTTTATGATGGAATTTGAATTGTTTGGACAAAATACATCATGGTCATACATTTTCCAACACATTTTGATGCCTTGGGGTGAATATTAAGGGAATTTATGAACGGTCAAAAAACGCACACGAAGGTAAGACTATAGCCTTAGGTATTTTGGGAAATTTGGCGCAATATCACATGTTCATTTTATGATGGAATTTGAATTTTTTTGGACAAAATACATCATGGTCATACATTTTCCAACACATTTTGATGCCTTGGGGTGAATATTAAGGGAATTTATGAACGGTCAAAAAACGCACACGAAGGTAAGACTATAGCCTTAGGTATTTTGGGAAATTTGGCGCAATATCACATGTTCATTTTATGATGGAATTTGAATTGTTTGGACAAAATACATCATGGTCATACGTTTTCCAACACATTTTGATGCCTTGGGGTGAATATTAAGGGAATTTAGGAACGGTCAAAAAACGCACACGAAGGTAAGACTATAGCCTTAGGTATTTTGGGAAATTTGGCGAAACATAAAAAGTTCATTTTATGAAGGAATTTGAATTTTTTGGACAAAATACATCATGGTCATACATTTTCCAACACATTTTGATGCCTTGGGGTGAACATTAAGGGAATTTATGAACGGTCAAAAAACGCACACGAAGGTAAGACTATAGCCTTAGGTATTTTGGGAAATTTGGCGCAATATCACATGTTCATTTTATGATGGAATTTGAATTGTTTGGACAAAATACATCATGGTCATACATTTTCCAACACATTTTGATGCCTTGGGGTGAATATTAAGGGAATTTATGAACGGTCAAAAACGCACACGAAGGTAAGACTATAGCCTTAGGTATTTTGGGAAATTTGGCGCAATATCACATGTTCATTTTATGATGGAATTTGAATTGTTTGGACAAAATACATCATGGTCATACATTTTCCAACACATTTTGATGCCTTGGGGTGAATATTAAGGGAATTTATGAACGGTCAAAAAACGCACACGAAGGTAAGACTATAGCCTTAGGTATTTTGGGAAATTTGGCGCAATATCACATGTTCATTTTATGATGGAATTTGAATTGTTTGGACAAAATACATCATGGTCATACATTTTCCAACACATTTTGATGCCTTGGGGTGAATATTAAGGGAATTTATGAACGGTCAAAAAACGCACACGAAGGTAAGACTATAGCCTTAGGTATTTTGGGAAATTTGGCGCAATATCACATGTTCATTTTATGATGGAATTTGAATTGTTTGGACAAAATACATCATGGTCATACATTTTCCAACACATTTTGATGCCTTGGGGTGAATATTAAGGGAATTTATGAACGGTCAAAAAACGCACACGAAGGTAAGACTATAGCCTTAGGTATTTTGGGAAATTTGGCGCAATATCACATGTTCATTTTATGATGGAATTTGAATTGTTTGGACAAAATACATCATGGTCATACGTTTTCCAACACATTTTGATGCCTTGGGGTGAATATTAAGGAAATTTAGGAATGGTCAAAAAACGCACACGAAGGTAAGACTATAGCCTTATGTATTTTGGGAAATTTGGCGAATATCAAAATGTTCATTTTATGAAGGAATTTGAATTTTTTGGACAAAATACATCATGGTCATACATTTCCCAACACATTTTGATGCCTTGGGGTGAACATTAATGGAATTTATGAATGGTCAAAAAACGCACACGAAGGTAAGACTATAGCCTTAGGTATTTTGGGACATTTGGTGCAATATCACATGTTCATTTTATGATGGAATTTGAAATGTTTGGACAAAATACATCATGGTCATACATTTTCCAACACATTTTAATGCCTTGGGGTGAATATTAAGGGAATTTATGAACGGTCAAAAAACGCACACGAAGGTAAGACTATAGCCTTAGGTATTTTGGGAAATTTGGCGCAATATCACATGTTCATTTTATGATGGAATTTGAATTGTTTGGACAAAATACATCATGGTCATACATTTTCCAACACATTTTGATGCCTTGGGGTGAATATTAAGGGAATTTATGAACGGTCAAAAAACGCACACGAAGGTAAGACTATAGCCTTATGTATTTTGGGAAATTTGGCGCAATATCACATGTTCATTTTATGATGGAATTTGAATTGTTTGGACAAAATACATCATGGTCATACATTTTCCAACACATTTTGATGCCTTGGGGTGAATATTAAGGGAATTTGATGAACGGTCAAAAAACGCACACGAAGGTAAGACTATAGCCTTAGGTATTTTGGGAAATTTGGCGCAATATCACATGTTCATTTTATGATGGAATTTGAATTGTTTGGACAAAATACATCATGGTCATACATTTCCCACACATTTTAATGCCTTGGGGTGAACATTAATGGAATTTATGAATGGTCAAAAAACGCACACGAAGGTAAGACTATAGCCTTAGGTATTTTGGGAAATTTGGCGCAATATCACATGTTCATTTTATGATGGAATTTGAATTGTTTGGACAAAATACATCATGGTCATACGTTTTCCAACAAATTTTGATGCCTTGGGGTGAATATTAAGGAAATTTAGGAATTGTCAAAAAACGCACACGAAGGTAAGACTATAGCCTTATGTATTTTGGGAAATTTGGCGAAACATAAAAAGTTCATTTTATGAAGGAATTTGAATTTTTTGGAAAAAAATACATCATGGTCATACATTTCCCAACACATTTTGATGCCTTGGGGTGAATATTAAGGGAATTTATGAATGGTCAAAAAACGCACACGAAGGTAAGACTATAGCCTTAGGTATTTTGGGAAATTTGGCGCAATATCACATGTTCATTTTATGATGGAATTTGAATTGTTTGGACAAAATACATCATGGTCATACATTTTCCAACACATTTTAATGCCTTGGGGTGAATATTAAGGGAATTTATGAACGGTCAAAAAACGCACACGAAGGTAAGACTATAGCCTTAGGTATTTTGGGAAATTTGGCGAAACATCAAAGGTTCATTTTATGATGGAATTTGAATTGTTTGGACAAAATACATCATGGTCATACATTTTCCAACACATTTTGATGCCTTGGGGTGAATATTAAGGGAATTTATGAACGGTCAAAAAACGCACACGAAGGTAAGACTATAGCCTTATGTATTTTGGGAAATTTGGCAAAACATCAAAGGTTCATTTTATGATGGAATTTGAATTGTTTGGACAAAATACATCATGGTCAAGACTATAGCCTTAGGTATTTGGGAAATTTGGCGCAATATCACATGTTCATTTTATGATGGAATTTGAATTGTTTGGACAAAATACATCATGGTCATACATTTTCCAACACATTTTGATGCCTTGGGGTGAATATTAAGGGAATTTAGGAACGGTCAAAAAACGCACACGAAGGTAAGACTATAGCCTTAGGTATTTTGGGAAATTTGGCGAAAACATCAATGTTCATTTTATGATGGAATTTGAATTTTTTGGACAAAATACATCATGGTCATACATTTTCCAACACATTTTGATGCCTTGGGGTGAATATTAAGGGAATTTATGAACGGTCAAAAAACGCACACGAAGGTAAGACTATAGCCTTAGGTATTTTGGGAAATTTGGCGCAATATCACATGTTCATTTTATGATGGAATTTGAATTGTTTGGACAAAATACATCATGGTCATACATTTTCCAACACATTTTGATGCCTTGGGGTGAATATTAAGGGAATTTATGAACGGTCAAAAAACGCACACGAAGGTAAGACTATAGCCTTAGGTATTTTGGGAAATTTGGCGCAATATCACATGTTCATTTTATGATGGAATTTGAATTGTTTGGACAAAATACATCATGGTCATACATTTTCCCAACACATTTTGATGCCTTGGGGTGAATATTAAGGGAATTTATGAACGGTCAAAAAACGCACACGAAGGTAAGACTATAGCCTTAGGTATTTTGGGAAATTTGGCGCAATATCACATGTTCATTTTATGATGGAATTTGAATTTTTTGGACAAAATACATCATGGTCATACATTTTCCAACACATTTTGATGCCTTGGGGTGAATATTAAGGGAATTTATGAATGGTCAAAAAACGCACACGAAGGTAAGACTATAGCCTTAGGTATTTTGGGAAATTTGGCGCAATATCACATGTTCATTTTATGATGGAATTTGAATTGTTTGGACAAAATACATCATGGTCATACATTTTCCAACACATTTTGATGCCTTGGGGTGAATATTAAGGGAATTTATGAACGGTCAAAAAACGCACACGAAGGTAAGACTATAGCCTTAGGTATTTTGGGAAATTTGGCGCAATATCACATGTTCATTTTATGATGGAATTTGAATTGTTTGGACAAAATACATCATGGTCATACGTTTTCCAACACATTTTGATGCCTTGGGGTGAATATTAAGGGAATTTAGGAATGGTCAAAAAACGCACACGAAGGTAAGACTATAGCCTTATGTATTTTGGGAAATTTGGCGAAACATCAAATGTTCATTTTATGAAGGAATTTGAATTTTTTGGACAAAATACATCATGGTCATACATTTTCCCAACACATTTTGATGCCTTGGGGTGAACATTAAGGGAATTTATGAATGGTCAAAAAACGCACACGAAGGTAAGACTATAGCCTTAGGTATTTTGGGAAATTTGGCGCAATATCACATGTTCATTTTATGATGGAATTTGAATTTTTTGGACAAAATACATCATGGTCATACATTTTCCAACACATTTTAATGCCTTGGGGTGAATATTAAGGGAATTTATGAATGGTCAAAAAACGCACACAAAGGTAAGACTATAGCCTTAGGTATTTTGGGAAATTTGGCGAAACATCAAAGGTTCATTTTATGATGGAATTTGAATTGTTTGGACAAAATACATCATGGTCATACGTTATCCAACACATTTTGATGCCTTGGGGTGAATATTAAGGGAATTTATGAACGGTCAAAAAACGCACACGAAGGTAAGACTATAGCCTTATGTATTTTGGGAAATTTGGCAAAACATCAAAGGTTCATTTTATGATGGAATTTGAATTGTTTGGACAAAATACATCATGGTCATACATTTCCAACACATTTTGATGCCTTGGTGTGAACATTAATGGAATTGATGAATGGTCAAAAAACGCACACGAAGGTAAGACGATAGCCTTATGTATTTTGGGAAATTTGGCGAAACATCAAAGGTTCATTTTATGATGGAATTTGAATTGTTTGGACAAAATACATCATGGTCATACATTTTCCAACACATTTTGATGCCTTGGGGTGAATATTAAGGGACTTTATGAACGGTCAAAAAACGCACACGAAGGTAAGACTATAGCCTTAGGTATTTTGGGAAATTTGGCGCAATATCACATTGATGCCTTGGGGTGAATATTAAGGGAATTTATGAACGGTCAAAAAACGCACACGAAGGTAAGACTATAGCCTTATGCATTTTGGGAAATTTGGCGAAACATCAAAGGTTCATTTTATGATGGAATTTGAATTTTTTGGACAAAATACATCATGGTCATACATTTTCCAACACATTTTAATGCCTTGGGGTGAATATTAAGGGAATTTATGAACGGTCAAAAAACGCACACGAAGGTAAGACTATAGCCTTAGGTATTTTGGGAAATTTGGCACAATATCACATGTTCATTTTATGATGGAATTTGAATTGTTTGGACAAAATACATCATGGTCATACATTTTCCAACAAATTTTGAT
Source organism: Colossoma macropomum (assembly GCF_904425465.1). Lineage (NCBI taxonomy): Eukaryota > Metazoa > Chordata > Actinopteri > Characiformes > Serrasalmidae > Colossoma > Colossoma macropomum. Next base: position 41,368 of record NW_023495916.1, on the reverse strand, counting down.
GCCTTGGGGTGAATATTAAGGGAATTTAGGAGCTGTCAAAAAACGCACACGAAGGTAAGACTATAGCCTTAGGTATTTTGGGAAATTTGGCGCAATATCACATGTTCATTTTATGATGGAATTTGAATTGTTTGGACAAAATACATCATGGTCAAGACTATAGCCTTAGGTATTTGGGAAATTTGGCGCAATATCACATGTTCATTTTATGATGGAATTTGAATTGTTTGGACAAAATACATCATGGTCATACATTTTCTAACACATTTTAATGCCTTGGGGTGAATATTATGGGAATTTAGGAATGGTCAAAAAACGCACACGAAGGTAAGACTATAGCCTTAGGTATTTTGGGAAATTTGGCGCAATATCAAATGTTCATTTTATGATGGAATTTGAATTTTTTGGACAAATTACATCATGGTCATACATTTTCCAACATATTTTAATGCCTTGGGGTGAATATTAAGGGAATATAGGAACGGTCAAAAAACGCACACGAAGGTAAGACTATAGCCTTAGGTATTTTCGGAAATTTGGCGCAATATCACATGTTCATTTTATGATGGAATTTGAATTGTTTGGACAAAATACATCATGGTCAAGACTACAGCCGTAGGTATTTGGGAAATTTGGCGCAATATCACATGTTCATTTTATGATGGAATTTGAATTGTTTGGACAAAATACATCATGGTCATACATTTTCTAACACATTGTAATGCCTTGGGGTGAATATTAAGGGAATTTATGAACGGTCAAAAAACGCACACGAAGGTAAGACTATAGCCTTATGTATTTTGGGAAATTTGGCGAAACATCAAAGGTTCATTTTATGATGGAATTTGAATTTTTTGGACAAAATACATCATGGTCATACATTTTCCAACACATTTTAATGCCTTGGGGTGAATATTAAGGGAATTTATGAATGGTCAAAAAACGCACACGAAGGTAAGACTATAGCCTTAGGTATTTTGGGAAATTTGGCACAATATCACATGTTCATTTTATGATGGAATTTGAATTGTTTGGACAAAATACATCATGGTCATACATTTTCCAACAAATTTTGATGCCTTGGGGTGAATATTAAGGGAATTTAGGAGCTGTCAAAAAACGCACACGAAGGTAAGACTATAGCCTTAGGTATTTTGGGAAATTTGGCGCAATATCACATGTTCATTTTATGATGGAATATGAATTGTTTGGACAAAATACATCATGGTCAAGACTATAGCCTTAGGTATTTGGGAAATTTGGCGTAATATCACATGTTCATTTTATGATGGAATTTGAATTGTTTGGACAAAATACATCATGGTCATACATTTTCCAACACATTTTGATGCCTTGGGGTGAATATTAAGGGAATTTATGAATGGTCAAAAAACGCACACGAAGGTAAGACTATAGCCTTAGGTATTTTGGGAAATTTGGCGCAATATCACATGTTCATTTTATGATGGAATTTGAATTTTTTGGACAAAATACATCATGGTCATACATTTTCCAACACATTTTAATGCCTTGGGGTGAATATTAAGGGAATTTAGGAACGGTCAAAAAACGCACACGAAGGTAAGACTATAGCCTTAGGTATTTTGGGAAATTTGGCGCAATATCACATGTTCATTTTATGATGGAATTTGAATTGTTTGGACAAAATACATCATGGTCAAGACTATAGCCGTAGGTATTTGGGACATTTGGCGCAATATCACATGTTCATTTTATGATGGAATTTGAATTGTTTGGACAAAATACATCATGGTCATACATTTTCCAACACATTTTGATGCCTTGGGGTGAATATTAAGGGAATTTATGAACGGTCAAAAAACGCACACGAAGGTAAGACTATAGCCTTAGGTATTTTGGGAAATTTGGCGCAATATCACATGTTCATTTTATGATGGAATTTGAATTGTTTGGACAAAATACATCATGGTCATACATTTTCCAACACATTTTAATGCCTTGGGGTGAATATTAAGGGAAATTTATGAACGGTCAAAAAACGCACACGAAGGTAAGACTATAGCCTTAGGTATTTTGGGAAATTTGGCACAATATCACATGTTCATTTTATGATGGAATTTGAATTTTTTTGGACAAAATACATCATGGTCATACATTTTCCAACACATTTTGATGCCTTGGGGTGAATATTAAGGGAATTTATGAACGGTCAAAAAACGCACACGAAGGTAAGACTATAGCCTTAGGTATTTTGGGAAATTTGGCGAAACATCAAATGTTCATTTTATGATGGAATTTGAATTTGTTTTGGATAAAATACATCATGGTCATACATTTTCCAACACATTTTGATGCCTTGGGGTGAATATTAAGGGAATTTAGGAACGGTCAAAAAACGCACACGAAGGTAAGACTATAGCCTTAGGTATTTTGGGAAATTTGGCGCAATATCACATGTCCATTTTATGATGGAATTTGAATTGTTTGGACAAAATACATCATGGTCATACATTTTCCAACACATTTTGATGCCTTGGGGTGAATATTAAGGGAATTTATGAACGGTCAAAAAACGCACACGAAGGTAAGACTATAGCCTTAGGTATTTTGGGAAATTTGGCGCAATATCACATGTTCATTTTATGATGGAATTTGAATTGTTTGGACAAAATACATCATGGTCATACATTTTCCAACACATTTTGATGCCTTGGGGTGAATATTAAGGGAATTTATGAACGGTCAAAAAACGCACACGAAGGTAAGACTATAGCCTTAGGTATTTTGGGAAATTTGGCGAAACATCAAAGGTTCATTTTATGATGGAATTTGAATTTTTTGGACAAAATACATCATGGTCATACATTTTCCAACACATTTTGATGCCTTGGGGTGAATATTAAGGGAATTTATGAACGGTCAAAAAACGCACACGAAGGTAAGACTATAGCCTTATGTATTTTGGGAAATTTGGCGCAATATCACATGTTCATTTTATGATGGAATTTGAATTGTTTGGACAAAATACATCATGGTCATACATTTTCCAACACATTTTGATGCCTTGGGGTGAATATTAAGGGAATTTATGAACGGTCAAAAAACGCACACGAAGGTAAGACTATAGCCTTAGGTATTTTGGGAAATTTGGCGCAATATCACATGTTCATTTTATGATGGAATTTGAATTTTTTGGACAAAATACATCATGGTCATACATTTTCCAACACATTTTAATGCCTTGGGGTGAATATTAAGGGAATTTAGGAACGGTCAAAAAACGCACACGAAGGTAAGACTATAGCCTTAGTTTTTTGGGAAATTTGGCAAAACACATGTCATTTTATGATGGAATTTGAATTGTTTGGACAAAATACATCATGGTCAAGACTACAGCCGTAGGTATTTGGGAAATTTGGCGCAATATCACAGTTCATTTTATGATGGAATTTGAATTGTTTGGACAAAATACATCATGGTCATACATTTTCCAACACATTTTGATGCCTTGGGGTGAATATTAAGGGAATTTATGAACGGTCAAAAAACGCACACGAAGGTAAGACTATAGCCTTAGGTATTTTGGGAAATTTGGCGAAACATCAAAGGTTCATTTTATGATGGAATTTGAATTGTTTGGACAAAATACATCATGGTCATACATTTTCCAACACATTTTGATGCCTTGGGGTGAATATTAAGGGAATTTATGAACGGTCAAAAAACGCACACGAAGGTAAGACTATAGCCTTAGGTATTTTGGGAAATTTGGCGCAATATCACATGTTCATTTTATGATGGAATTTGAATTGTTTGGACAAAATACATCATGGTCATACATTTTCCAACACATTTTGATGCCTTGGGGTGAATATTAAGGGAATTTAGGAACGGTCAAAAAACGCACACGAAGGTAAGACTATAGCCTTAGGTATTTTGGGAAATTTGGCGCAATATCACATGTTCATTTTATGATGGAATATGAATTGTTTGGACAAAATACATCATGGTCAAGACTATAGCCTTAGGTATTTGGGAAATTTGGCGTAATATCACATGTTCATTTTATGATGGAATTTGAATTGTTTGGACAAAATACATCATGGTCATACATTTTCCAACACATTTTAATGCCTTGGGGTGAATATTAAGGGAATTTATGAATGGTCAAAAAACGCACACGAAGGTAAGACTATAGCCTTAGGTATTTTGGGAAATTTGGCGCAATATCAAATGTTCATTTTATGATGGAATTTGAATTTTTTGGACAAAATACATCATGGTCATACATTTTCCAACACATTTTGATGCCTTGGGGTGAATATTAAGGGAATTTAGGAACGGTCAAAAAACGCACACGAAGGTAAGACTATAGCCTTAGGTATTTTGGGAAATTTGGCGCAATATCACATGTTCATTTTATGATGGAATTTGAATTGTTTGGACAAAATACATCATGGTCAAGACTATAGCCGTAGGTATTTGGGAAATTTGGCGCAATATCACATGTTCATTTTATGATGGAATTTGAATTGTTTGGACAAAATACATCATGGTCATACATTTTCCAACACATTTTGATGCCTTGGGGTGAATATTAAGGGAATTTATGAACGGTCAAAAAACGCACACGAAGGTAAGACTATAGCCTTAGGTATTTTGGGAAATTTGGCGCAATATCACATGTTCATTTTATGATGGAATTTGAATTGTTTGGACAAAATACATCATGGTCATACATTTTCCAACACATTTTAATGCCTTGGGGTGAATATTAAGGGAATTTATGAACGGTCAAAAAACGCACACGAAGGTAAGACTATAGCCTTAGGTATTTTGGGAAATTTGGCGCAATATCACATGTTCATTTTATGATGGAATTTGAATTTTTTGGACAAAATACATCATGGTCATACATTTTCCAACACATTTTGATGCCTTGGGGTGAATATTAAGGGAATTTATGAATGGTCAAAAAACGCACACGAAGGTAAGACTATAGCCTTAGGTATTTTGGGAAATTTGGCGAAACATCAAATGTTCATTTTATGAAGGAATTTGAATTGTTTGGACAAAATACATCATGGTCATACATTTTCCAACACATTTTGATGCCTTGGGGTGAATATTAAGGAAATTTAGGAACGGTCAAAAAACGCACACGAAGGTAAGACTATAGCCTTAGGTATTTTGGGAAATTTGGCGCAATATCACATGTCCATTTTATGATGGAATTTGAATTGTTTGGACAAAATACATCATGGTCATACATTTTCCAACACATTTTGATGCCTTGGGGTGAATATTAAGGGAAATTTATGAACGGTCAAAAAACGCACACGAAGGTAAGACTATAGCCTTAGGTATTTTGGGAAATTTGGCGCAATATCACATGTTCATTTTATGATGGAATTTGAATTGTTTGGACAAAATACATCATGGTCATACATTTTCCAACACATTTTGATGCCTTGGGGTGAATATTAAGGGAATTTATGAACGGTCAAAAAACGCACACGAAGGTAAGACTATAGCCTTATGTATTTTGGGAAATTTGGTGAAACATCAAAGGTTCATTTTATGATGGAATTTGAATTTTTGGACAAAATACATCATGGTCATACGTTTTCCAACACATTTTGATGCCTTGGGGTGAATATTAAGGGAATTTATGAATGGTCAAAAAACGCACACGAAGGTAAGACTATAGCCTTATGTATTTTGGGAAATTTGGCGCAATATCACATGTTCATTTTATGATGGAATTTGAATTGTTTGGACAAAATACATCATGGTCATACATTTTCCAACACATTTTGATGCCTTGGGGTGAATATTAATGGGAATTTATGAATGGTCAAAAAACGCACACGAAGGTAAGACTATAGCCTTAGGTATTTTGGGAAATTTGGCGCAATATCACATGTTCATTTTATGATGGAATTTGAATTTTTTGGACAAAATACATCATGGTCATACATTTTCCAACACATTTTGATGCCTTGGGGTGAATATTAAGGGAATTTAGGAACGGTCAAAAAACGCACACGAAGGTAAGACTATAGCCTTATGTATTTTGGGAAATTTGGCGAAACATCAAAGGTTCATTTTATGATGGAATTTGAATTTTTTGGACAAAATACATCATGGTCATACATTTTCCAACACATTTTGATGCCCTTGGGGTGAATATTAAGGGAATTTAGGAACGGTCAAAAAACGCACACGAAGGTAAGACTATAGCCTTAGGTATTTTGGGAAATTTGGCACAATATCACATGTTCATTTTATGATGGAATTTGAATTTTTTGGACAAAATACATCATGGTCATACATTTTCCAACACATTTTGATGCCTTGGGGTGAATATTAAGGGAATTTATGAACGGTCAAAAAACGCACACGAAGGTAAGACTATAGCCTTAGGTATTTTGGGAAATTTGGCGAAAACAGCAAAGGTTCATTTTATGATGGAATTTGAATTGTTTTGGACAAAATACATCATGGTCATACATTTCCAACACATTTTGATGCCTTGGGGTGAACATTAATGGAATTTATGAACGGTCAAAAAACGCACACGAAGGTAAGACTATAGCCTTAGGTATTTTGGGAAATTTGGCGCAATATCACATGTTCATTTTATGATGGAATTTGAATTGTTTGGACAAAATACATCATGGTCATACATTTTCCAACACATTTTGATGCCTTGGGGTGAATATTAAGGGAATTTATGAACGGTCAAAAAACGCACACGAAGGTAAGACTATAGCCTTAGGTATTTTGGGAAATTTGGCGCAATATCACATGTTCATTTTATGATGGAATTTGAATTGTTTGGACAAAATACATCATGGTCATACATTTTCCAACACATTTTGATGCCTTGGGATGAACATTAACGAAATTTATGAACGGTCAAAAAACGCACACGAAGGTAAGACTATAGCCTTAGGTATTTTGGGAAATTTGGCGCAATATCACATGTTCATTTTATGATGGAATTTGAATTGTTTGGACAAAATACATCATGGTCATACATTTTCCAACACATTTTAATGCCTTGGGGTGAATATTAAGGGAATTTATGAACGGTCAAAAAACGCACACGAAGGTAAGACTATAGCCTTAGGTATTTTGGGAAATTTGGCGAAACATCAAAGGTTCATTTTATGATGGAATTTGAATTTTTTGGACAAAATACATCATGGTCATACATTTCCAACACATTTTGATGCCTTGGGGTGAATATTAAGGGAATTTAGGAACGGTCAAAAATGCACACGAAGGTAAGACTATAGCCTTAGGTATTTTGGGAAATTTGGCACAATATCACATGTTCATTTTATGATGGAATTTGAATTGTTTGGACAAAATACATCATGGTCATACATTTTCCAAACACATTTTGATGCCTTGGGGTGAATATTAAGGGAATTTATGAACGGTCAAAAAACGCACACGAAGGTAAGACTATAGCCTTAGGTATTTTGGGAAATTTGGCAAAACATCAAAGGTTCATTTTATGATGGAATTTGAATTGTTTGGACAAAATACATCATGGTCATACATTTTCCAACACATTTTGATGCCTTGGGGTGAATATTAAGGGAATTTATGAACGGTCAAAAAACGCACACGAAGGTAAGACTATAGCCTTATGTATTTTGGGAAATTTGGCGAAACATCACAGGTTCATTTTATGATGGAATTTGAATTTTTTGGACAAAATACATCATGGTCATACGTTTTCCAACACATTTTGATGCCTTTGGGTGAATATTAAGGGAATTTATGAACGGTCAAAAAACGCACACGAAGGTAAGACTATAGCCTTAGGTATTTTGGGAAATTTGGCGCAATATCACATGTTCATTTTATGATGGAATTTGAATTGTTTGGACAAAATACATCATGGTCATACATTTTCCAACACATTTTAATGCCTTGGGGTGAATATTAAGGGAATTTATGAACGGTCAAAAAACGCACACGAAGGTAAGACTATAGCCTTATGTATTTTGGGAAATTTGGCGAAACATCAAAGGTTCATTTTATGATGGAATTTGAATTTTTTGGACAAAATACATCATGGTCATACATTTTCCAACACATTTTAATGCCTTGGGGTGAATATTAAGGGAATTTAGGAACGGTCAAAAAACGCACACGAAGGTAAGACTATAGCCTTAGGTATTTTGGGAAATTTGGCGCAATATCACATGTTCATTTTATGATGGAATTTGAATTTTTTGGACAAAATACATCATGGTCATACATTTTCCAACACATTTTGATGCCTTGGGGTGAATATTAAGGGAATTTATGAACGGTCAAAAAACGCACACGAAGGTAAGACTATAGCCTTAGGTATTTTGGGAAATTTGGCAAAACATCAAAGGTTCATTTTATGATGGAATTTGAATTGTTTGGACAAAATACATCATGGTCATACATTTTCCAACACATTTTGATGCCTTGGGGTGAATATTAAGGGAATTTATGAACGGTCAAAAAACGCACACGAAGGTAAGACTATAGCCTTAGGTATTTTGGGAAATTTGGCGAAACATCAAAGGTTCATTTTATGATGGAATTTGAATTTTTTGGACAAAATACATCATGGTCATACATTTTCCAACACATTTTGATGCCTTGGGGTGAATATTAAGGGAATTTATGAACGGTCAAAAAACGCACACGAAGGTAAGACTATAGCCTTAGGTATTTTGGGAAATTTGGCGCAATATCACATGTTCATTTTATGATGGAATTTGAATTGTTTGGACAAAATACATCATGGTCATACATTTTCCAACACATTTTGATGCCTTGGGGTGAATATTAAGGGAATTTATGAACGGTCAAAAAACGCACACGAAGGTAAGACTATAGCCTTAGGTATTTTGGGAAATTTGGCGCAATATCACATGTTCATTTTATGATGGAATTTGAATTGTTTGGACAAAATACATCATGGTCATACATTTTCCAACACATTTTGATGCCTTGGGGTGAATATTAAGGGAATTTATGAACGGTCAAAAAACGCACACGAAGGTAAGACTATAGCCTTAGGTATTTTGGGAAATTTGGCGCAATATCACATGTTCATTTTATGATGGAATTTGAATTTTTTGGACAAAATACATCATGGTCATACATTTTCCAACACATTTTGATGCCTTGGGGTGAATATTAAGGGAATTTAGGAACGGTCAAAAAACGCACACGAAGGTAAGACTATAGCCTTAGGTATTTTGGGAAATTTGGCGCAATATCACATGTTCATTTTATGATGGAATTTGAATTGTTTGGACAAAATACATCATGGTCATACATTTTCCAACACATTTTGATGCCTTGGGGTGAATATTAAGGGAATTTATGAACGGTCAAAAAACGCACACGAAGGTAAGACTATAGCCTTAGGTATTTTGGGAAATTTGGCGCAATATCACATGTTCATTTTATGATGGAATTTGAATTGTTTGGACAAAATACATCATGGTCATACATTTTCCAACACATTTTGATGCCTTGGGGTGAATATTAAGGGAATTTATGAACGGTCAAAAAACGCACACGAAGGTAAGACTATAGCCTTAGGTATTTTGGGAAATTTGGCGCAATATCACATGTTCATTTTATGATGGAATTTGAATTGTTTTGGACAAAATACATCATGGTCATACATTTTCCAACACATTTTGATGCCTTGGGGTGAATATTAAGGGAATTTATGAACGGTCAAAAAACGCACACGAAGGTAAGACTATAGCCTTAGGTATTTTGGGAAATTTGGCGCAATATCACATGTTCATTTTATGATGGAATTTGAATTGTTTGGACAAAATACATCATGGTCATACATTTTCCAACACATTTTGATGCCTTGGGGTGAATATTAAGGGAATTTATGAACGGTCAAAAAACGCACACGAAGGTAAGACTATAGCCTTAGGTATTTTGGGAAATTTGGCGAAACATCAAAATGTTCATTTTATGAAGGAATTTGAATTTTTTGGACAAAATACATCATGGTCATACATTTTCCAACACATTTTGATGCCTTGGGGTGAATATTAAGGGAATTTATGAACGGTCAAAAAACGCACACGAAGGTAAGACTATAGCCTTAGGTATTTTGGGAAATTTGGCGCAATATCACATGTTCATTTTATGATGGAATTTGAATTGTTTGGACAAAATACATCATGGTCATACATTTTCCAACACATTTTGATGCCTTGGGGTGAATATTAAGGGAATTTATGAACGGTCAAAAAACGCACACGAAGGTAAGACTATAGCCTTAGGTATTTTGGGAAATTTGGCGCAATATCACATGTTCATTTTATGATGGAATTTGAATTGTTTGGACAAAATACATCATGGTCATACATTTTCCAACACATTTTGATGCCTTGGGGTGAATATTAAGGGAATTTATGAACGGTCAAAAAACGCACACGAAGGTAAGACTATAGCCTTATGTATTTTGGGAAATTTGGCGAAACATCAATGTTCATTTTATGATGGAATTTGAATTGTTTGGACAAAATACATCATGGTCATACATTTTCCAACACATTTTGATGCCTTGGGGTGAATATTAAGGGAATTTATGAACGGTCAAAAAACGCACACGAAGGTAAGACTATAGCCTTAGGTATTTTGGGAAATTTGGCGCAATATCACATGTTCATTTTATGATGGAATTTGAATTGTTTGGACAAAATACATCATGGTCATACATTTTCCAACACATTTTGATGCCTTGGGGTGAATATTAAGGGAATTTATGAACGGTCAAAAAACGCACACGAAGGTAAGACTATAGCCTTAGGTATTTTGGGAAATTTGGCGAAACATCAATGTTCATTTTATGATGGAATTTGAATTTTTTGGACAAAATACATCATGGTCATACATTTTCCAACACATTTTGATGCCTTGGGGTGAATATTAAGGGAATTTAGGAACGGTCAAAAAACGCACACGAAGGTAAGACTATAGCCTTAGGTATTTTGGGAAATTTGGCGCAATATCACATGTTCATTTTATGATGGAATTTGAATTGTTTGGACAAAATACATCATGGTCATACGTTTTCCAACACATTTTGATGCCTTGGGGTGAATATTAAGGGAATTTATGAACGGTCAAAAAACGCACACGAAGGTAAGACTATAGCCTTAGTATTTTGGGAAATTTGGCAAAATCAGTTCATTTTATGATGGATTTGAATTTTTGGACAATATAAGGGAATTTATGAACGGTCAAAAAACGCACACGAAGGTAAGACTATAGCCTTAGGTATTTTGGGAAATTTGGCGCAATATCACATGTTCATTTTATGATGGAATTTGAATTGTTTTGGACAAAATACATCATGGTCATACATTTTCCAACACATTTTGATGCCTTGGGGTGAATATTAAGGGAATTTAGGAACGGTCAAAAAACGCACACGAAGGTAAGACTATAGCCTTAGGTATTTTGGGAAATTTGGCGCAATATCAATGTTCATTTTATGATGGAATTTGAATTGTTTTGGACAAAATACATCATGGTCATACGTTTTCCAACACATTTTGATGCCTTGGGGTGAATATTAAGGGAATTTATGAACGGTCAAAAAACGCACACGAAGGTAAGACTATAGCCTTAGGTATTTTGGGAAATTTGGCGCAATATCACATGTTCATTTTATGATGGAATTTGAATTGTTTGGACAAAATACATCATGGTCATACGTTTTCCAACACATTTTGATGCCTTGGGGTGAATATTAAGGGAATTTAGGAACGGTCAAAAAACGCACACGAAGGTAAGACTATAGCCTTAGGTATTTTGGGAAATTTGGCGAAACATCAAATGTTCATTTTATGATGGAATTTGAATTGTTTTGGACAAAATACATCATGGTCATACATTTTCCAACACATTTTGATGCCTTGGGGTGAATATTAAGGGAATTTAGGAACGGTCAAAAAACGCACACGAAGGTAAGACTATAGCCTTAGGTATTTTGGGAAATTTGGCGCAATATCACATGTTCATTTTATGATGGAATTTGAATTGTTTGGACAAAATACATCATGGTCATACATTTTCCAACACATTTTGATGCCTTGGGGTGAATATTAAGGGAATTTATGAACGGTCAAAAAACGCACACGAAGGTAAGACTATAGCCTTAGGTATTTTGGGAAATTTGGCGCAATATCACATGTTCATTTTATGATGGAATTTGAATTGTTTGGACAAAATACATCATGGTCATACATTTTCCAACACATTTTGATGCCTTGGGGTGAATATTAAGGGAATTTATGAACGGTCAAAAAACGCACACGAAGGTAAGACTATAGCCTTAGGTATTTTGGGAAATTTGGCGCAATATCACATGTTCATTTTATGATGGAATTTGAATTGTTTTGGACAAAATACATCATGGTCATACATTTTCCAACACATTTTGATGCCTTGGGGTGAATATTAAGGGAATTTATGAACGGTCAAAAAACGCACACGAAGGTAAGACTATAGCCTTAGGTATTTTGGGAAATTTGGCGAAACACAGTTCATTTTATGATGGAATTTGAATTTTTTGGACAAAAAAGGGAATTTAGAACGGTCAAAAAACGCACACGAAGGTAAGACTATAGCCTTAGTATTTTGGGAAATTTGGCGCAATATCACATGTTCATTTTATGATGGAATTTGAATTGTTTGGACAAAATACATCATGGTCATACGTTTTCCAACACATTTTGATGCCTTGGGGTGAATATTAAGGGAATTTAGGAACGGTCAAAAAACGCACACGAAGGTAAGACTATAGCCTTAGGTATTTTGGGAAATTTGGCGCAATATCACATGTTCATTTTATGATGGAATTTGAATTGTTTTGGACAAAATACATCATGGTCATACATTTTCCAACACATTTTGATGCCTTGGGGTGAATATTAAGGGAATTTATGAACGGTCAAAAAACGCACACGAAGGTAAGACTATAGCCTTAGGTATTTTGGGAAATTTGGCGCAATATCACATGTTCATTTTATGATGGAATTTGAATTGTTTGGACAAAATACATCATGGTCATACATTTTCCAACACATTTTGATGCCTTGGGGTGAATATTAAGGGAATTTAGGAACGGTCAAAAAACGCACACGAAGGTAAGACTATAGCCTTAGGTATTTTGGGAAATTTGGCGCAATATCACATGTTCATTTTATGATGGAATTTGAATTGTTTGGACAAAATACATCATGGTCATACATTTTCCAACACATTTTGATGCCTTGGGGTGAATATTAAGGGAATTTATGAACGGTCAAAAAACGCACACGAAGGTAAGACTATAGCCTTAGGTATTTTGGGAAATTTGGCGCAATATCACATGTTCATTTTATGATGGAATTTGAATTGTTTGGACAAAATACATCATGGTCATACATTTTCCAACACATTTTGATGCCTTGGGGTGAATATTAAGGGAATTTAGGAACGGTCAAAAAACGCACACGAAGGTAAGACTATAGCCTTAGGTATTTTGGGAAATTTGGCGCAATATCACATGTTCATTTTATGATGGAATTTGAATTGTTTGGACAAAATACATCATGGTCATACATTTTCCAACACATTTTGATGCCTTGGGGTGAATATTAAGGGAATTTATGAACGGTCAAAAAACGCACACGAAGGTAAGACTATAGCCTTAGGTATTTTGGGAAATTTGGCGCAATATCACATGTTCATTTTATGATGGAATTTGAATTGTTTGGACAAAATACATCATGGTCATACATTTTCCAACACATTTTGATGCCTTGGGGTGAATATTAAGGGAATTTATGAACGGTCAAAAAACGCACACGAAGGTAAGACTATAGCCTTAGGTATTTTGGGAAATTTGGCGCAATATCACATGTTCATTTTATGATGGAATTTGAATTGTTTGGACAAAATACATCATGGTCATACATTTTCCAACACATTTTGATGCCTTGGGGTGAATATTAAGGGAATTTATGAACGGTCAAAAAACGCACACGAAGGTAAGACTATAGCCTTAGGTATTTTGGGAAATTTGGCGCAATATCACATGTTCATTTTATGATGGAATTTGAATTGTTTGGACAAAATACATCATGGTCATACATTTTCCAACACATTTTGATGCCTTGGGGTGAATATTAAGGGAATTTATGAACGGTCAAAAAACGCACACGAAGGTAAGACTATAGCCTTAGGTATTTTGGGAAATTTGGCGCAATATCACATGTTCATTTTATGATGGAATTTGAATTGTTTGGACAAAATACATCATGGTCATACATTTTCCAACACATTTTGATGCCTTGGGGTGAATATTAAGGGAATTTATGAACGGTCAAAAAACGCACACGAAGGTAAGACTATAGCCTTAGGTATTTTGGGAAATTTGGCGCAATATCACATGTTCATTTTATGATGGAATTTGAATTGTTTGGACAAAATACATCATGGTCATACATTTTCCAACACATTTTGATGCCTTGGGGTGAATATTAAGGGAATTTATGAACGGTCAAAAAACGCACACGAAGGTAAGACTATAGCCTTAGGTATTTTGGGAAATTTGGCGCAATATCACATGTTCATTTTATGATGGAATTTGAATTGTTTGGACAAAATACATCATGGTCATACATTTTCCAACACATTTTGATGCCTTGGGGTGAATATTAAGGGAATTTATGAACGGTCAAAAAACGCACACGAAGGTAAGACTATAGCCTTAGGTATTTTGGGAAATTTGGCGCAATATCACATGTTCATTTTATGATGGAATTTGAATTGTTTGGACAAAATACATCATGGTCATACATTTTCCAACACATTTTGATGCCTTGGGGTGAATATTAAGGGAATTTATGAACGGTCAAAAAACGCACACGAAGGTAAGACTATAGCCTTAGGTATTTTGGGAAATTTGGCGCAATATCACATGTTCATTTTATGATGGAATTTGAATTGTTTGGACAAAATACATCATGGTCATACATTTTCCAACACATTTTGATGCCTTGGGGTGAATATTAAGGGAATTTATGAACGGTCAAAAAACGCACACGAAGGTAAGACTATAGCCTTAGGTATTTTGGGAAATTTGGCGCAATATCACATGTTCATTTTATGATGGAATTTGAATTGTTTGGACAAAATACATCATGGTCATACATTTTCCAACACATTTTGATGCCTTGGGGTGAATATTAAGGGAATTTAGGAACGGTCAAAAAACGCACACGAAGGTAAGACTATAGCCTTAGGTATTTTGGGAAATTTGGCGCAATATCACATGTTCATTTTATGATGGAATTTGAATTGTTTGGACAAAATACATCATGGTCATACATTTTCCAACACATTTTGATGCCTTGGGGTGAATATTAAGGGAATTTATGAACGGTCAAAAAACGCACACGAAGGTAAGACTATAGCCTTAGGTATTTTGGGAAATTTGGCGCAATATCACATGTTCATTTTATGATGGAATTTGAATTGTTTGGACAAAATACATCATGGTCATACATTTTCCAACACATTTTGATGCCTTGGGGTGAATATTAAGGGAATTTATGAACGGTCAAAAAACGCACACGAAGGTAAGACTATAGCCTTAGGTATTTTGGGAAATTTGGCGCAATATCACATGTTCATTTTATGATGGAATTTGAATTGTTTGGACAAAATACATCATGGTCATACATTTTCCAACACATTTTGATGCCTTGGGGTGAATATTAAGGGAATTTATGAACGGTCAAAAAACGCACACGAAGGTAAGACTATAGCCTTAGGTATTTTGGGAAATTTGGCGCAATATCACATGTTCATTTTATGATGGAATTTGAATTGTTTGGACAAAATACATCATGGTCATACATTTTCCAACACATTTTGATGCCTTGGGGTGAATATTAAGGGAATTTATGAACGGTCAAAAAACGCACACGAAGGTAAGACTATAGCCTTAGGTATTTTGGGAAATTTGGCGCAATATCACATGTTCATTTTATGATGGAATTTGAATTGTTTGGACAAAATACATCATGGTCATACATTTTCCAACACATTTTGATGCCTTGGGGTGAATATTAAGGGAATTTATGAACGGTCAAAAAACGCACACGAAGGTAAGACTATAGCCTTAGGTATTTTGGGAAATTTGGCGCAATATCACATGTTCATTTTATGATGGAATTTGAATTTTTTGGACAAAATACATCATGGTCATACATTTTCCAACACATTTTGATGCCTTGGGGTGAATATTAAGGGAATTTATGAACGGTCAAAAAACGCACACGAAGGTAAGACTATAGCCTTAGGTATTTTGGGAAATTTGGCGCAATATCACATGTTCATTTTATGATGGAATTTGAATTGTTTGGACAAAATACATCATGGTCATACATTTTCCAACACATTTTGATGCCTTGGGGTGAATATTAAGGGAATTTATGAACGGTCAAAAAACGCACACGAAGGTAAGACTATAGCCTTAGGTATTTTGGGAAATTTGGCGCAATATCACATGTTCATTTTATGATGGAATTTGAATTGTTTTGGACAAAATACATCATGGTCATACATTTTCCAACACATTTTGATGCCTTGGGGTGAATATTAAGGGAATTTAGGAACGGTCAAAAAACGCACACGAAGGTAAGACTATAGCCTTAGGTATTTTGGGAAATTTGGCGCAATATCACATGTTCATTTTATGATGGAATTTGAATTGTTTGGACAAAATACATCATGGTCATACATTTTCCAACACATTTTGATGCCTTGGGGTGAATATTAAGGGAATTTATGAACGGTCAAAAAACGCACACGAAGGTAAGACTATAGCCTTAGGTATTTTGGGAAATTTGGCGCAATATCACATGTTCATTTTATGATGGAATTTGAATTGTTTGGACAAAATACATCATGGTCATACATTTTCCAACACATTTTGATGCCTTGGGGTGAATATTAAGGGAATTTATGAACGGTCAAAAAACGCACACGAAGGTAAGACTATAGCCTTAGGTATTTTGGGAAATTTGGCGCAATATCACATGTTCATTTTATGATGGAATTTGAATTGTTTGGACAAAATACATCATGGTCATACATTTTCCAACACATTTTGATGCCTTGGGGTGAATATTAAGGGAATTTATGAACGGTCAAAAAACGCACACGAAGGTAAGACTATAGCCTTAGGTATTTTGGGAAATTTGGCGCAATATCACATGTTCATTTTATGATGGAATTTGAATTGTTTGGACAAAATACATCATGGTCATACATTTTCCAACACATTTTGATGCCTTGGGGTGAATATTAAGGGAATTTAGGAACGGTCAAAAAACGCACACGAAGGTAAGACTATAGCCTTAGGTATTTTGGGAAATTTGGCGCAATATCACATGTTCATTTTATGATGGAATTTGAATTGTTTTGGACAAAATACATCATGGTCATACATTTTCCAACACATTTTGATGCCTTGGGGTGAATATTAAGGGAATTTATGAACGGTCAAAAAACGCACACGAAGGTAAGACTATAGCCTTAGGTATTTTGGGAAATTTGGCGCAATATCACATGTTCATTTTATGATGGAATTTGAATTGTTTGGACAAAATACATCATGGTCATACATTTTCCAACACATTTTGATGCCTTGGGGTGAATATTAAGGGAATTTAGGAACGGTCAAAAAACGCACACGAAGGTAAGACTATAGCCTTAGGTATTTTGGGAAATTTGGCGCAATATCACATGTTCATTTTATGATGGAATTTGAATTGTTTGGACAAAATACATCATGGTCATACATTTTCCAACACATTTTGATGCCTTGGGGTGAATATTAAGGGAATTTATGAACGGTCAAAAAACGCACACGAAGGTAAGACTATAGCCTTAGGTATTTTGGGAAATTTGGCGCAATATCACATGTTCATTTTATGATGGAATTTGAATTGTTTGGACAAAATACATCATGGTCATACATTTTCCAACACATTTTGATGCCTTGGGGTGAATATTAAGGGAATTTATGAACGGTCAAAAAACGCACACGAAGGTAAGACTATAGCCTTAGGTATTTTGGGAAATTTGGCGCAATATCACATGTTCATTTTATGATGGAATTTGAATTGTTTGGACAAAATACATCATGGTCATACATTTTCCAACACATTTTGATGCCTTGGGGTGAATATTAAGGGAATTTATGAACGGTCAAAAAACGCACACGAAGGTAAGACTATAGCCTTAGGTATTTTGGGAAATTTGGCGCAATATCACATGTTCATTTTATGATGGAATTTGAATTGTTTGGACAAAATACATCATGGTCATACATTTTCCAACACATTTTGATGCCTTGGGGTGAATATTAAGGGAATTTATGAACGGTCAAAAAACGCACACGAAGGTAAGACTATAGCCTTAGGTATTTTGGGAAATTTGGCGCAATATCACATGTTCATTTTATGATGGAATTTGAATTGTTTGGACAAAATACATCATGGTCATACATTTTCCAACACATTTTGATGCCTTGGGGTGAATATTAAGGGAATTTAGGAACGGTCAAAAAACGCACACGAAGGTAAGACTATAGCCTTAGGTATTTTGGGAAATTTGGCGCAATATCACATGTTCATTTTATGATGGAATTTGAATTGTTTGGACAAAATACATCATGGTCATACATTTTCCAACACATTTTGATGCCTTGGGGTGAATATTAAGGGAATTTATGAACGGTCAAAAAACGCACACGAAGGTAAGACTATAGCCTTAGGTATTTTGGGAAATTTGGCGCAATATCACATGTTCATTTTATGATGGAATTTGAATTGTTTGGACAAAATACATCATGGTCATACATTTTCCAACACATTTTGATGCCTTGGGGTGAATATTAAGGGAATTTATGAACGGTCAAAAAACGCACACGAAGGTAAGACTATAGCCTTAGGTATTTTGGGAAATTTGGCGCAATATCACATGTTCATTTTATGATGGAATTTGAATTGTTTGGACAAAATACATCATGGTCATACATTTTCCAACACATTTTGATGCCTTGGGGTGAATATTAAGGGAATTTATGAACGGTCAAAAAACGCACACGAAGGTAAGACTATAGCCTTAGGTATTTTGGGAAATTTGGCGCAATATCACATGTTCATTTTATGATGGAATTTGAATTGTTTTGGACAAAATACATCATGGTCATACATTTTCCAACACATTTTGATGCCTTGGGGTGAATATTAAGGGAATTTAGGAACGGTCAAAAAACGCACACGAAGGTAAGACTATAGCCTTAGGTATTTTGGGAAATTTGGCGCAATATCACATGTTCATTTTATGATGGAATTTGAATTGTTTTGGACAAAATACATCATGGTCATACATTTTCCAACACATTTTGATGCCTTGGGGTGAATATTAAGGGAATTTATGAACGGTCAAAAAACGCACACGAAGGTAAGACTATAGCCTTAGGTATTTTGGGAAATTTGGCGCAATATCACATGTTCATTTTATGATGGAATTTGAATTGTTTTGGACAAAATACATCATGGTCATACATTTTCCAACACATTTTGATGCCTTGGGGTGAATATTAAGGGAATTTATGAACGGTCAAAAAACGCACACGAAGGTAAGACTATAGCCTTAGGTATTTTGGGAAATTTGGCGCAATATCACATGTTCATTTTATGATGGAATTTGAATTGTTTGGACAAAATACATCATGGTCATACATTTTCCAACACATTTTGATGCCTTGGGGTGAATATTAAGGGAATTTATGAACGGTCAAAAAACGCACACGAAGGTAAGACTATAGCCTTAGGTATTTTGGGAAATTTGGCGCAATATCACATGTTCATTTTATGATGGAATTTGAATTGTTTGGACAAAATACATCATGGTCATACATTTTCCAACACATTTTGATGCCTTGGGGTGAATATTAAGGGAATTTAGGAACGGTCAAAAAACGCACACGAAGGTAAGACTATAGCCTTAGGTATTTTGGGAAATTTGGCGCAATATCACATGTTCATTTTATGATGGAATTTGAATTGTTTGGACAAAATACATCATGGTCATACATTTTCCAACACATTTTGATGCCTTGGGGTGAATATTAAGGGAATTTATGAACGGTCAAAAAACGCACACGAAGGTAAGACTATAGCCTTAGGTATTTTGGGAAATTTGGCGCAATATCACATGTTCATTTTATGATGGAATTTGAATTGTTTGGACAAAATACATCATGGTCATACATTTTCCAACACATTTTGATGCCTTGGGGTGAATATTAAGGGAATTTATGAACGGTCAAAAAACGCACACGAAGGTAAGACTATAGCCTTAGGTATTTTGGGAAATTTGGCGCAATATCACATGTTCATTTTATGATGGAATTTGAATTGTTTGGACAAAATACATCATGGTCATACATTTTCCAACACATTTTGATGCCTTGGGGTGAATATTAAGGGAATTTAGGAACGGTCAAAAAACGCACACGAAGGTAAGACTATAGCCTTAGGTATTTTGGGAAATTTGGCGCAATATCACATGTTCATTTTATGATGGAATTTGAATTGTTTGGACAAAATACATCATGGTCATACATTTTCCAACACATTTTGATGCCTTGGGGTGAATATTAAGGGAATTTATGAACGGTCAAAAAACGCACACGAAGGTAAGACTATAGCCTTAGGTATTTTGGGAAATTTGGCGCAATATCACATGTTCATTTTATGATGGAATTTGAATTGTTTGGACAAAATACATCATGGTCATACATTTTCCAACACATTTTGATGCCTTGGGGTGAATATTAAGGGAATTTAGGAACGGTCAAAAAACGCACACGAAGGTAAGACTATAGCCTTAGGTATTTTGGGAAATTTGGCGCAATATCACATGTTCATTTTATGATGGAATTTGAATTGTTTGGACAAAATACATCATGGTCATACATTTTCCAACACATTTTGATGCCTTGGGGTGAATATTAAGGGAATTTAGGAACGGTCAAAAAACGCACACGAAGGTAAGACTATAGCCTTAGGTATTTTGGGAAATTTGGCGCAATATCACATGTTCATTTTATGATGGAATTTGAATTGTTTGGACAAAATACATCATGGTCATACATTTTCCAACACATTTTGATGCCTTGGGGTGAATATTAAGGGAATTTAGGAACGGTCAAAAAACGCACACGAAGGTAAGACTATAGCCTTAGGTATTTTGGGAAATTTGGCGCAATATCACATGTTCATTTTATGATGGAATTTGAATTGTTTGGACAAAATACATCATGGTCATACATTTTCCAACACATTTTGATGCCTTGGGGTGAATATTAAGGGAATTTAGGAACGGTCAAAAACGCACACGAAGGTAAGACTATAGCCTTAGGTATTTTGGGAAATTTGGCGCAATATCACATGTTCATTTTATGATGGAATTTGAATTGTTTGGACAAAATACATCATGGTCATACATTTTCCAACACATTTTGATGCCTTGGGGTGAATATTAAGGGAATTTAGGAACGGTCAAAAAACGCACACGAAGGTAAGACTATAGCCTTAGGTATTTTGGGAAATTTGGCGCAATATCACATGTTCATTTTATGATGGAATTTGAATTGTTTGGACAAAATACATCATGGTCATACATTTTCCAACACATTTTGATGCCTTGGGGTGAATATTAAGGGAATTTATGAACGGTCAAAAAACGCACACGAAGGTAAGACTATAGCCTTAGGTATTTTGGGAAATTTGGCGCAATATCACATGTTCATTTTATGATGGAATTTGAATTGTTTTGGACAAAATACATCATGGTCATACATTTTCCAACACATTTTGATGCCTTGGGGTGAATATTAAGGGAATTTATGAACGGTCAAAAAACGCACACGAAGGTAAGACTATAGCCTTAGGTATTTTGGGAAATTTGGCGCAATATCACATGTTCATTTTATGATGGAATTTGAATTGTTTGGACAAAATACATCATGGTCATACATTTTCCAACACATTTTGATGCCTTGGGGTGAATATTAAGGGAATTTAGGAACGGTCAAAAAACGCACACGAAGGTAAGACTATAGCCTTAGGTATTTTGGGAAATTTGGCGCAATATCACATGTTCATTTTATGATGGAATTTGAATTGTTTGGACAAAATACATCATGGTCATACATTTTCCAACACATTTTGATGCCTTGGGGTGAATATTAAGGGAATTTATGAACGGTCAAAAAACGCACACGAAGGTAAGACTATAGCCTTAGGTATTTTGGGAAATTTGGCGCAATATCACATGTTCATTTTATGATGGAATTTGAATTGTTTGGACAAAATACATCATGGTCATACATTTTCCAACACATTTTGATGCCTTGGGGTGAATATTAAGGGAATTTATGAACGGTCAAAAAACGCACACGAAGGTAAGACTATAGCCTTAGGTATTTTGGGAAATTTGGCGCAATATCACATGTTCATTTTATGATGGAATTTGAATTGTTTGGACAAAATACATCATGGTCATACATTTTCCAACACATTTTGATGCCTTGGGGTGAATATTAAGGGAATTTATGAACGGTCAAAAAACGCACACGAAGGTAAGACTATAGCCTTAGGTATTTTGGGAAATTTGGCGCAATATCACATGTTCATTTTATGATGGAATTTGAATTGTTTGGACAAAATACATCATGGTCATACATTTTCCAACACATTTTGATGCCTTGGGGTGAATATTAAGGGAATTTAGGAACGGTCAAAAAACGCACACGAAGGTAAGACTATAGCCTTAGGTATTTTGGGAAATTTGGCGCAATATCACATGTTCATTTTATGATGGAATTTGAATTGTTTGGACAAAATACATCATGGTCATACATTTTCCAACACATTTTGATGCCTTGGGGTGAATATTAAGGGAATTTATGAACGGTCAAAAAACGCACACGAAGGTAAGACTATAGCCTTAGGTATTTTGGGAAATTTGGCGCAATATCACATGTTCATTTTATGATGGAATTTGAATTGTTTGGACAAAATACATCATGGTCATACATTTTCCAACACATTTTGATGCCTTGGGGTGAATATTAAGGGAATTTATGAACGGTCAAAAAACGCACACGAAGGTAAGACTATAGCCTTAGGTATTTTGGGAAATTTGGCGCAATATCACATGTTCATTTTATGATGGAATTTGAATTGTTTGGACAAAATACATCATGGTCATACATTTTCCAACACATTTTGATGCCTTGGGGTGAATATTAAGGGAATTTAGGAACGGTCAAAAAACGCACACGAAGGTAAGACTATAGCCTTAGGTATTTTGGGAAATTTGGCGCAATATCACATGTTCATTTTATGATGGAATTTGAATTGTTTGGACAAAATACATCATGGTCATACATTTTCCAACACATTTTGATGCCTTGGGGTGAATATTAAGGGAATTTAGGAACGGTCAAAAAACGCACACGAAGGTAAGACTATAGCCTTAGGTATTTTGGGAAATTTGGCGCAATATCACATGTTCATTTTATGATGGAATTTGAATTGTTTGGACAAAATACATCATGGTCATACATTTTCCAACACATTTTGATGCCTTGGGGTGAATATTAAGGGAATTTATGAACGGTCAAAAAACGCACACGAAGGTAAGACTATAGCCTTAGGTATTTTGGGAAATTTGGCGAAACATCACATGTTCATTTTATGATGGAATTTGAATTGTTTTGGACAAAATACATCATGGTCATACATTTTCCAACACATTTTGATGCCTTGGGGTGAATATTAAGGGAATTTAGGAACGGTCAAAAAACGCACACGAAGGTAAGACTATAGCCTTAGGTATTTTGGGAAATTTGGCGCAATATCACATGTTCATTTTATGATGGAATTTGAATTGTTTGGACAAAATACATCATGGTCATACATTTTCCAACACATTTTGATGCCTTGGGGTGAATATTAAGGGAATTTATGAACGGTCAAAAAACGCACACGAAGGTAAGACTATAGCCTTAGGTATTTTGGGAAATTTGGCGCAATATCACATGTTCATTTTATGATGGAATTTGAATTGTTTTGGACAAAATACATCATGGTCATACATTTTCCAACACATTTTGATGCCTTGGGGTGAATATTAAGGGAATTTAGGAACGGTCAAAAAACGCACACGAAGGTAAGACTATAGCCTTAGGTATTTTGGGAAATTTGGCGCAATATCACATGTTCATTTTATGATGGAATTTGAATTGTTTGGACAAAATACATCATGGTCATACATTTTCCAACACATTTTGATGCCTTGGGGTGAATATTAAGGGAATTTATGAACGGTCAAAAAACGCACACGAAGGTAAGACTATAGCCTTAGGTATTTTGGGAAATTTGGCGCAATATCACATGTTCATTTTATGATGGAATTTGAATTGTTTGGACAAAATACATCATGGTCATACATTTTCCAACACATTTTGATGCCTTGGGGTGAATATTAAGGGAATTTATGAACGGTCAAAAAACGCACACGAAGGTAAGACTATAGCCTTAGGTATTTTGGGAAATTTGGCGCAAACATCAATGTTCATTTTATGATGGAATTTGAATTGTTTGGACAAAATACATCATGGTCATACATTTTCCAACACATTTTGATGCCTTGGGGTGAATATTAAGGGAATTTAGGAACGGTCAAAAAACGCACACGAAGGTAAGACTATAGCCTTAGGTATTTTGGGAAATTTGGCGCAATATCACATGTTCATTTTATGATGGAATTTGAATTGTTTGGACAAAATACATCATGGTCATACATTTTCCAACACATTTTGATGCCTTGGGGTGAATATTAAGGGAATTTATGAACGGTCAAAAAACGCACACGAAGGTAAGACTATAGCCTTAGGTATTTTGGGAAATTTGGCGCAATATCACATGTTCATTTTATGATGGAATTTGAATTGTTTGGACAAAATACATCATGGTCATACATTTTCCAACACATTTTGATGCCTTGGGGTGAATATTAAGGGAATTTATGAACGGTCAAAAAACGCACACGAAGGTAAGACTATAGCCTTAGGTATTTTGGGAAATTTGGCGCAATATCACATGTTCATTTTATGATGGAATTTGAATTGTTTGGACAAAATACATCATGGTCATACATTTTCCAACACATTTTGATGCCTTGGGGTGAATATTAAGGGAATTTATGAACGGTCAAAAAACGCACACGAAGGTAAGACTATAGCCTTAGGTATTTTGGGAAATTTGGCGCAATATCACATGTTCATTTTATGATGGAATTTGAATTGTTTGGACAAAATACATCATGGTCATACATTTTCCAACACATTTTGATGCCTTGGGGTGAATATTAAGGGAATTTATGAACGGTCAAAAAACGCACACGAAGGTAAGACTATAGCCTTAGGTATTTTGGGAAATTTGGCGCAATATCACATGTTCATTTTATGATGGAATTTGAATTGTTTGGACAAAATACATCATGGTCATACATTTTCCAACACATTTTGATGCCTTGGGGTGAATATTAAGGGAATTTAGGAACGGTCAAAAAACGCACACGAAGGTAAGACTATAGCCTTAGGTATTTTGGGAAATTTGGCGCAATATCACATGTTCATTTTATGATGGAATTTGAATTGTTTGGACAAAATACATCATGGTCATACATTTTCCAACACATTTTGATGCCTTGGGGTGAATATTAAGGGAATTTAGGAACGGTCAAAAAACGCACACGAAGGTAAGACTATAGCCTTAGGTATTTTGGGAAATTTGGCGCAATATCACATGTTCATTTTATGATGGAATTTGAATTGTTTGGACAAAATACATCATGGTCATACATTTTCCAACACATTTTGATGCCTTGGGGTGAATATTAAGGGAATTTAGGAACGGTCAAAAAACGCACACGAAGGTAAGACTATAGCCTTAGGTATTTTGGGAAATTTGGCGCAATATCACATGTTCATTTTATGATGGAATTTGAATTGTTTGGACAAAATACATCATGGTCATACATTTTCCAACACATTTTGATGCCTTGGGGTGAATATTAAGGGAATTTAGGAACGGTCAAAAAACGCACACGAAGGTAAGACTATAGCCTTAGGTATTTTGGGAAATTTGGCGCAATATCACATGTTCATTTTATGATGGAATTTGAATTGTTTGGACAAAATACATCATGGTCATACATTTTCCAACACATTTTGATGCCTTGGGGTGAATATTAAGGGAATTTATGAACGGTCAAAAAACGCACACGAAGGTAAGACTATAGCCTTAGGTATTTTGGGAAATTTGGCGCAATATCACATGTTCATTTTATGATGGAATTTGAATTGTTTGGACAAAATACATCATGGTCATACATTTTCCAACACATTTTGATGCCTTGGGGTGAATATTAAGGGAATTTAGGAACGGTCAAAAAACGCACACGAAGGTAAGACTATAGCCTTAGGTATTTTGGGAAATTTGGCGCAATATCAATGTTCATTTTATGATGGAATTTGAATTGTTTTGGACAAAATACATCATGGTCATACATTTTCCAACACATTTTGATGCCTTGGGGTGAATATTAAGGGAATTTAGGAACGGTCAAAAAACGCACACGAAGGTAAGACTATAGCCTTAGGTATTTTGGGAAATTTGGCGCAATATCACATGTTCATTTTATGATGGAATTTGAATTGTTTGGACAAAATACATCATGGTCATACATTTTCCAACACATTTTGATGCCTTGGGGTGAATATTAAGGGAATTTAGGAACGGTCAAAAAACGCACACGAAGGTAAGACTATAGCCTTAGGTATTTTGGGAAATTTGGCGCAATATCACATGTTCATTTTATGATGGAATTTGAATTGTTTGGACAAAATACATCATGGTCATACATTTTCCAACACATTTTGATGCCTTGGGGTGAATATTAAGGGAATTTATGAACGGTCAAAAAACGCACACGAAGGTAAGACTATAGCCTTAGGTATTTTGGGAAATTTGGCGCAATATCACATGTTCATTTTATGATGGAATTTGAATTGTTTGGACAAAATACATCATGGTCATACATTTTCCAACACATTTTGATGCCTTGGGGTGAATATTAAGGGAATTTAGGAACGGTCAAAAAACGCACACGAAGGTAAGACTATAGCCTTAGGTATTTTGGGAAATTTGGCGCAATATCACATGTTCATTTTATGATGGAATTTGAATTGTTTGGACAAAATACATCATGGTCATACATTTTCCAACACATTTTGATGCCTTGGGGTGAATATTAAGGGAATTTAGGAACGGTCAAAAAACGCACACGAAGGTAAGACTATAGCCTTAGGTATTTTGGGAAATTTGGCGCAATATCACATGTTCATTTTATGATGGAATTTGAATTGTTTGGACAAAATACATCATGGTCATACATTTTCCAACACATTTTGATGCCTTGGGGTGAATATTAAGGGAATTTATGAACGGTCAAAAAACGCACACGAAGGTAAGACTATAGCCTTAGGTATTTTGGGAAATTTGGCGCAATATCACATGTTCATTTTATGATGGAATTTGAATTGTTTGGACAAAATACATCATGGTCATACATTTTCCAACACATTTTGATGCCTTGGGGTGAATATTAAGGGAATTTAGGAACGGTCAAAAAACGCACACGAAGGTAAGACTATAGCCTTAGGTATTTTGGGAAATTTGGCGCAATATCACATGTTCATTTTATGATGGAATTTGAATTGTTTTGGACAAAATACATCATGGTCATACATTTTCCAACACATTTTGATGCCTTGGGGTGAATATTAAGGGAATTTATGAACGGTCAAAAAACGCACACGAAGGTAAGACTATAGCCTTAGGTATTTTGGGAAATTTGGCGCAATATCACATGTTCATTTTATGATGGAATTTGAATTGTTTGGACAAAATACATCATGGTCATACATTTTCCAACACATTTTGATGCCTTGGGGTGAATATTAAGGGAATTTATGAACGGT
Source organism: Colossoma macropomum (assembly GCF_904425465.1). NCBI lineage: Eukaryota > Metazoa > Chordata > Actinopteri > Characiformes > Serrasalmidae > Colossoma > Colossoma macropomum. The sequence continues at coordinate 13,155 of NW_023495916.1, read as the reverse complement.
CAAAAAACGCACACGAAGGTAAGACTATAGCCTTAGGTATTTTGGGAAATTTGGCGCAATATCACATGTTCATTTTATGATGGAATTTGAATTGTTTGGACAAAATACATCATGGTCATACATTTTCCAACACATTTTGATGCCTTGGGGTGAATATTAAGGGAATTTATGAACGGTCAAAAAACGCACACGAAGGTAAGACTATAGCCTTAGGTATTTTGGGAAATTTGGCGCAATATCACATGTTCATTTTATGATGGAATTTGAATTGTTTGGACAAAATACATCATGGTCATACATTTTCCAACACATTTTGATGCCTTGGGGTGAATATTAAGGGAATTTATGAACGGTCAAAAAACGCACACGAAGGTAAGACTATAGCCTTAGGTATTTTGGGAAATTTGGCGCAATATCACATGTTCATTTTATGATGGAATTTGAATTGTTTGGACAAAATACATCATGGTCATACATTTTCCAACACATTTTGATGCCTTGGGGTGAATATTAAGGGAATTTAGGAACGGTCAAAAAACGCACACGAAGGTAAGACTATAGCCTTAGGTATTTTGGGAAATTTGGCGCAATATCACATGTTCATTTTATGATGGAATTTGAATTGTTTGGACAAAATACATCATGGTCATACATTTTCCAACACATTTTGATGCCTTGGGGTGAATATTAAGGGAATTTAGGAACGGTCAAAAAACGCACACGAAGGTAAGACTATAGCCTTAGGTATTTTGGGAAATTTGGCGCAATATCACATGTTCATTTTATGATGGAATTTGAATTGTTTGGACAAAATACATCATGGTCATACATTTTCCAACACATTTTGATGCCTTGGGGTGAATATTAAGGGAATTTATGAACGGTCAAAAAACGCACACGAAGGTAAGACTATAGCCTTAGGTATTTTGGGAAATTTGGCGCAATATCACATGTTCATTTTATGATGGAATTTGAATTGTTTGGACAAAATACATCATGGTCATACATTTTCCAACACATTTTGATGCCTTGGGGTGAATATTAAGGGAATTTAGGAACGGTCAAAAAACGCACACGAAGGTAAGACTATAGCCTTAGGTATTTTGGGAAATTTGGCGCAATATCACATGTTCATTTTATGATGGAATTTGAATTGTTTGGACAAAATACATCATGGTCATACATTTTCCAACACATTTTGATGCCTTGGGGTGAATATTAAGGGAATTTATGAACGGTCAAAAAACGCACACGAAGGTAAGACTATAGCCTTAGGTATTTTGGGAAATTTGGCGCAATATCACATGTTCATTTTATGATGGAATTTGAATTGTTTGGACAAAATACATCATGGTCATACATTTTCCAACACATTTTGATGCCTTGGGGTGAATATTAAGGGAATTTATGAACGGTCAAAAAACGCACACGAAGGTAAGACTATAGCCTTAGGTATTTTGGGAAATTTGGCGCAATATCACATGTTCATTTTATGATGGAATTTGAATTGTTTGGACAAAATACATCATGGTCATACATTTTCCAACACATTTTGATGCCTTGGGGTGAATATTAAGGGAATTTATGAACGGTCAAAAAACGCACACGAAGGTAAGACTATAGCCTTAGGTATTTTGGGAAATTTGGCGCAATATCACATGTTCATTTTATGATGGAATTTGAATTGTTTTGGACAAAATACATCATGGTCATACATTTTCCAACACATTTTGATGCCTTGGGGTGAATATTAAGGGAATTTATGAACGGTCAAAAAACGCACACGAAGGTAAGACTATAGCCTTAGGTATTTTGGGAAATTTGGCGCAATATCACATGTTCATTTTATGATGGAATTTGAATTGTTTGGACAAAATACATCATGGTCATACATTTTCCAACACATTTTGATGCCTTGGGGTGAATATTAAGGGAATTTATGAACGGTCAAAAAACGCACACGAAGGTAAGACTATAGCCTTAGGTATTTTGGGAAATTTGGCGCAATATCACATGTTCATTTTATGATGGAATTTGAATTGTTTGGACAAAATACATCATGGTCATACATTTTCCAACACATTTTGATGCCTTGGGGTGAATATTAAGGGAATTTATGAACGGTCAAAAAACGCACACGAAGGTAAGACTATAGCCTTAGGTATTTTGGGAAATTTGGCGCAATATCACATGTTCATTTTATGATGGAATTTGAATTGTTTGGACAAAATACATCATGGTCATACGTTTTCCAACACATTTTGATGCCTTGGGGTGAATATTAAGGGAATTTATGAACGGTCAAAAAACGCACACGAAGGTAAGACTATAGCCTTAGGTATTTTGGGAAATTTGGCGCAATATCACATGTTCATTTTATGATGGAATTTGAATTGTTTGGACAAAATACATCATGGTCATACATTTTCCAACACATTTTGATGCCTTGGGGTGAATATTAAGGGAATTTATGAACGGTCAAAAAACGCACACGAAGGTAAGACTATAGCCTTAGGTATTTTGGGAAATTTGGCGCAATATCACATGTTCATTTTATGATGGAATTTGAATTGTTTGGACAAAATACATCATGGTCATACATTTTCCAACACATTTTGATGCCTTGGGGTGAATATTAAGGGAATTTATGAACGGTCAAAAAACGCACACGAAGGTAAGACTATAGCCTTATGTATTTTGGGAAATTTGGCGCAATATCACATGTTCATTTTATGATGGAATTTGAATTGTTTGGACAAAATACATCATGGTCATACATTTTCCAACACATTTTGATGCCTTGGGGTGAATATTAAGGGAATTTATGAACGGTCAAAAAACGCACACGAAGGTAAGACTATAGCCTTAGGTATTTTGGGAAATTTGGCGCAATATCACATGTTCATTTTATGATGGAATTTGAATTGTTTGGACAAAATACATCATGGTCATACATTTTCCAACACATTTTGATGCCTTGGGGTGAATATTAAGGGAATTTATGAACGGTCAAAAAACGCACACGAAGGTAAGACTATAGCCTTAGGTATTTTGGGAAATTTGGCGCAATATCACATGTTCATTTTATGATGGAATTTGAATTGTTTGGACAAAATACATCATGGTCATACATTTTCCAACACATTTTGATGCCTTGGGGTGAATATTAAGGGAATTTATGAACGGTCAAAAAACGCACACGAAGGTAAGACTATAGCCTTAGGTATTTTGGGAAATTTGGCGCAATATCACATGTTCATTTTATGATGGAATTTGAATTGTTTGGACAAAATACATCATGGTCATACATTTTCCAACACATTTTGATGCCTTGGGGTGAATATTAAGGGAATTTATGAACGGTCAAAAAACGCACACGAAGGTAAGACTATAGCCTTAGGTATTTTGGGAAATTTGGCGCAATATCACATGTTCATTTTATGATGGAATTTGAATTGTTTGGACAAAATACATCATGGTCATACGTTTTCCAACACATTTTGATGCCTTGGGGTGAATATTAAGGGAATTTATGAACGGTCAAAAAACGCACACGAAGGTAAGACTATAGCCTTAGGTATTTTGGGAAATTTGGCGCAATATCACATGTTCATTTTATGATGGAATTTGAATTGTTTGGACAAAATACATCATGGTCATACATTTTCCAACACATTTTGATGCCTTGGGGTGAATATTAAGGGAATTTATGAACGGTCAAAAAACGCACACGAAGGTAAGACTATAGCCTTAGGTATTTTGGGAAATTTGGCGCAATATCACATGTTCATTTTATGATGGAATTTGAATTTTTTGGACAAAATACATCATGGTCATACATTTTCCAACACATTTTGATGCCTTGGGGTGAATATTAAGGGAATTTATGAACGGTCAAAAAACGCACACGAAGGTAAGACTATAGCCTTAGGTATTTTGGGAAATTTGGCGCAATATCACATGTTCATTTTATGATGGAATTTGAATTGTTTGGACAAAATACATCATGGTCATACATTTTCCAACACATTTTGATGCCTTGGGGTGAATATTAAGGGAATTTAGGAACGGTCAAAAAACGCACACGAAGGTAAGACTATAGCCTTATGTATTTTGGGAAATTTGGCGCAATATCAATGTTCATTTTATGATGGAATTTGAATTGTTTGGACAAAATACATCATGGTCATACATTTTCCAACACATTTTGATGCCTTGGGGTGAATATTAAGGGAATTTAGGAACGGTCAAAAAACGCACACGAAGGTAAGACTATAGCCTTAGGTATTTTGGGAAATTTGGCGCAATATCACATGTTCATTTTATGATGGAATTTGAATTGTTTGGACAAAATACATCATGGTCATACATTTTCCAACACATTTTGATGCCTTGGGGTGAATATTAAGGGAATTTATGAACGGTCAAAAAACGCACACGAAGGTAAGACTATAGCCTTAGGTATTTTGGGAAATTTGGCGCAATATCACATGTTCATTTTATGATGGAATTTGAATTGTTTGGACAAAATACATCATGGTCATACATTTTCCAACACATTTTGATGCCTTGGGGTGAATATTAAGGGAATTTAGGAACGGTCAAAAAACGCACACGAAGGTAAGACTATAGCCTTAGGTATTTTGGGAAATTTGGCGCAATATCACATGTTCATTTTATGATGGAATTTGAATTGTTTGGACAAAATACATCATGGTCATACATTTTCCAACACATTTTGATGCCTTGGGGTGAATATTAAGGGAATTTATGAACGGTCAAAAAACGCACACGAAGGTAAGACTATAGCCTTAGGTATTTTGGGAAATTTGGCGCAATATCACATGTTCATTTTATGATGGAATTTGAATTGTTTGGACAAAATACATCATGGTCATACATTTTCCAACACATTTTGATGCCTTGGGGTGAATATTAAGGGAATTTATGAACGGTCAAAAAACGCACACGAAGGTAAGACTATAGCCTTAGGTATTTTGGGAAATTTGGCGCAATATCACATGTTCATTTTATGATGGAATTTGAATTGTTTTGGACAAAATACATCATGGTCATACATTTTCCAACACATTTTGATGCCTTGGGGTGAATATTAAGGGAATTTATGAACGGTCAAAAAACGCACACGAAGGTAAGACTATAGCCTTAGGTATTTTGGGAAATTTGGCGCAATATCACATGTTCATTTTATGATGGAATTTGAATTGTTTGGACAAAATACATCATGGTCATACGTTTTCCAACACATTTTGATGCCTTGGGGTGAATATTAAGGGAATTTATGAACGGTCAAAAAACGCACACGAAGGTAAGACTATAGCCTTAGGTATTTTGGGAAATTTGGCGCAATATCACATGTTCATTTTATGATGGAATTTGAATTGTTTGGACAAAATACATCATGGTCATACATTTTCCAACACATTTTGATGCCTTGGGGTGAATATTAAGGGAATTTAGGAACGGTCAAAAAACGCACACGAAGGTAAGACTATAGCCTTAGGTATTTTGGGAAATTTGGCGCAATATCACATGTTCATTTTATGATGGAATTTGAATTGTTTGGACAAAATACATCATGGTCATACATTTTCCAACACATTTTGATGCCTTGGGGTGAATATTAAGGGAATTTATGAACGGTCAAAAAACGCACACGAAGGTAAGACTATAGCCTTAGGTATTTTGGGAAATTTGGCGCAATATCACATGTTCATTTTATGATGGAATTTGAATTGTTTGGACAAAATACATCATGGTCATACATTTTCCAACACATTTTGATGCCTTGGGGTGAATATTAAGGGAATTTATGAACGGTCAAAAAACGCACACGAAGGTAAGACTATAGCCTTAGGTATTTTGGGAAATTTGGCGCAATATCACATGTTCATTTTATGATGGAATTTGAATTTTTTGGACAAAATACATCATGGTCATACATTTTCCAACACATTTTGATGCCTTGGGGTGAATATTAAGGGAATTTATGAACGGTCAAAAAACGCACACGAAGGTAAGACTATAGCCTTAGGTATTTTGGGAAATTTGGCGCAATATCACATGTTCATTTTATGATGGAATTTGAATTGTTTGGACAAAATACATCATGGTCATACATTTTCCAACACATTTTGATGCCTTGGGGTGAATATTAAGGGAATTTATGAACGGTCAAAAACGCACACGAAGGTAAGACTATAGCCTTAGGTATTTTGGGAAATTTGGCGCAATATCACATGTTCATTTTATGATGGAATTTGAATTGTTTGGACAAAATACATCATGGTCATACATTTTCCAACACATTTTGATGCCTTGGGGTGAATATTAAGGGAATTTATGAACGGTCAAAAAACGCACACGAAGGTAAGACTATAGCCTTAGGTATTTTGGGAAATTTGGCGCAATATCACATGTTCATTTTATGATGGAATTTGAATTGTTTGGACAAAATACATCATGGTCATACATTTTCCAACACATTTTGATGCCTTGGGGTGAATATTAAGGGAATTTATGAACGGTCAAAAAACGCACACGAAGGTAAGACTATAGCCTTAGGTATTTTGGGAAATTTGGCGCAATATCACATGTTCATTTTATGATGGAATTTGAATTGTTTGGACAAAATACATCATGGTCATACATTTTCCAACACATTTTGATGCCTTGGGGTGAATATTAAGGGAAATTTATGAACGGTCAAAAAACGCACACGAAGGTAAGACTATAGCCTTAGGTATTTTGGGAAATTTGGCGAAACATCAAATGTTCATTTTATGAAGGAATTTGAATTGTTTGGACAAAATACATCATGGTCATACATTTCCAACACATTTTGATGCCTTGGGGTGAACAATAATGCAATTTATGAACGGTCAAAAAACGCACACGAAGGTAAGACTATAGCCTTAGGTATTTTGGGAAATTTGGCGCAATATCACATGTTCATTTTATGATGGAATTTGAATTGTTTGGACAAAATACATCATGGTCATACATTTTCCAACACATTTTGATGCCTTGGGGTGAATATTAAGGGAATTTATGAACGGTCAAAAAACGCACACGAAGGTAAGACTATAGCCTTAGGTATTTTGGGAAATTTGGCGCAATATCACATGTTCATTTTATGATGGAATTTGAATTGTTTGGACAAAATACATCATGGTCATACATTTTCCAACACATTTTGATGCCTTGGGGTGAATATTAAGGGAATTTATGAACGGTCAAAAAACGCACACGAAGGTAAGACTATAGCCTTAGGTATTTTGGGAAATTTGGCGCAATATCACATGTTCATTTTATGATGGAATTTGAATTGTTTGGACAAAATACATCATGGTCATACATTTTCCAACACATTTTGATGCCTTGGGGTGAATATTAAGGGAATTTAGGAACGGTCAAAAAACGCACACGAAGGTAAGACTATAGCCTTAGGTATTTTGGGAAATTTGGCGCAATATCAAAATGTTCATTTTATGATGGAATTTGAATTGTTTTGGACAAAATACATCATGGTCATACATTTTCCAACACATTTTGATGCCTTGGGGTGAATATTAAGGGAATTTAGGAACGGTCAAAAAACGCACACGAAGGTAAGACTATAGCCTTAGGTATTTTGGGAAATTTGGCGCAATATCACATGTTCATTTTATGATGGAATTTGAATTGTTTGGACAAAATACATCATGGTCATACATTTTCCAACACATTTTGATGCCTTGGGGTGAATATTAAGGGAATTTATGAACGGTCAAAAAACGCACACGAAGGTAAGACTATAGCCTTAGGTATTTTGGGAAATTTGGCGCAATATCACATGTTCATTTTATGATGGAATTTGAATTGTTTTGGACAAAATACATCATGGTCATACATTTTCCAACACATTTTGATGCCTTGGGGTGAATATTAAGGGAATTTATGAACGGTCAAAAAACGCACACGAAGGTAAGACTATAGCCTTAGGTATTTTGGGAAATTTGGCGCAATATCACATGTTCATTTTATGATGGAATTTGAATTGTTTGGACAAAATACATCATGGTCATACATTTTCCAACACATTTTGATGCCTTGGGGTGAATATTAAGGGAATTTATGAACGGTCAAAAAACGCACACGAAGGTAAGACTATAGCCTTATGTATTTTGGGAAATTTGGCGCAATATCACATGTTCATTTTATGATGGAATTTGAATTGTTTGGACAAAATACATCATGGTCATACATTTTCCAACACATTTTGATGCCTTGGGGTGAATATTAAGGGAATTTATGAACGGTCAAAAAACGCACACGAAGGTAAGACTATAGCCTTAGGTATTTTGGGAAATTTGGCGCAATATCACATGTTCATTTTATGATGGAATTTGAATTGTTTGGACAAAATACATCATGGTCATACATTTTCCAACACATTTTGATGCCTTGGGGTGAATATTAAGGGAATTTATGAACGGTCAAAAAACGCACACGAAGGTAAGACTATAGCCTTAGGTATTTTGGGAAATTTGGCGCAATATCACATGTTCATTTTATGATGGAATTTGAATTGTTTGGACAAAATACATCATGGTCATACATTTTCCAACACATTTTGATGCCTTGGGGTGAATATTAAGGGAATTTATGAACGGTCAAAAAACGCACACGAAGGTAAGACTATAGCCTTAGGTATTTTGGGAAATTTGGCGCAATATCACATGTTCATTTTATGATGGAATTTGAATTGTTTGGACAAAATACATCATGGTCATACATTTTCCAACACATTTTGATGCCTTGGGGTGAATATTAAGGGAATTTATGAACGGTCAAAAAACGCACACGAAGGTAAGACTATAGCCTTAGGTATTTTGGGAAATTTGGCGCAATATCACATGTTCATTTTATGATGGAATTTGAATTGTTTGGACAAAATACATCATGGTCATACATTTTCCAACACATTTTGATGCCTTGGGGTGAATATTAAGGGAATTTAGGAACGGTCAAAAAACGCACACGAAGGTAAGACTATAGCCTTATGTATTTTGGGAAATTTGGCGCAAACATCAATGTTCATTTTATGATGGAATTTGAATTTTTTGGACAAAATACATCATGGTCATACATTTTCCAACACATTTTGATGCCTTGGGGTGAATATTAAGGGAATTTATGAATGGTCAAAAAACGCACACGAAGGTAAGACTATAGCCTTAGGTATTTTGGGAAATTTGGCGCAATATCACATGTTCATTTTATGATGGAATTTGAATTGTTTGGACAAAATACATCATGGTCATACGTTTTCCAACACATTTTGATGCCTTGGGGTGAATATTAAGGGAATTTATGAACGGTCAAAAAACGCACACGAAGGTAAGACTATAGCCTTAGGTATTTTGGGAAATTTGGCGCAATATCACATGTTCATTTTATGATGGAATTTGAATTGTTTGGACAAAATACATCATGGTCATACATTTTCCAACACATTTTGATGCCTTGGGGTGAATATTAAGGGAATTTATGAACGGTCAAAAAACGCACACGAAGGTAAGACTATAGCCTTAGGTATTTTGGGAAATTTGGCGCAATATCACATGTTCATTTTATGATGGAATTTGAATTGTTTGGACAAAATACATCATGGTCATACATTTTCCAACACATTTTGATGCCTTGGGGTGAATATTAAGGGAATTTATGAACGGTCAAAAAACGCACACGAAGGTAAGACTATAGCCTTAGGTATTTTGGGAAATTTGGCGCAATATCACATGTTCATTTTATGATGGAATTTGAATTGTTTTGGACAAAATACATCATGGTCATACATTTTCCAACACATTTTGATGCCTTGGGGTGAATATTAAGGGAATTTAGGAATGGTCAAAAAACGCACACGAAGGTAAGACTATAGCCTTAGGTATTTTGGGAAATTTGGCGCAATATCACATGTTCATTTTATGATGGAATTTGAATTGTTTTGGACAAAATACATCATGGTCATACATTTTCCAACACATTTTGATGCCTTGGGGTGAATATTAAGGGAATTTAGGAACGGTCAAAAAACGCACACGAAGGTAAGACTATAGCCTTAGGTATTTTGGGAAATTTGGCGCAATATCACATGTTCATTTTATGATGGAATTTGAATTGTTTGGACAAAATACATCATGGTCATACATTTTCCAACACATTTTGATGCCTTGGGGTGAATATTAAGGGAATTTATGAACGGTCAAAAAACGCACACGAAGGTAAGACTATAGCCTTAGGTATTTTGGGAAATTTGGCGCAATATCACATGTTCATTTTATGATGGAATTTGAATTGTTTGGACAAAATACATCATGGTCATACATTTTCCAACACATTTTGATGCCTTGGGGTGAATATTAAGGGAATTTATGAACGGTCAAAAAACGCACACGAAGGTAAGACTATAGCCTTAGGTATTTTGGGAAATTTGGCGCAATATCACATGTTCATTTTATGATGGAATTTGAATTGTTTGGACAAAATACATCATGGTCATACATTTTCCAACACATTTTGATGCCTTGGGGTGAATATTAAGGGAATTTAGGAACGGTCAAAAAACGCACACGAAGGTAAGACTATAGCCTTATGTATTTTGGGAAATTTGGCGCAATATCACATGTTCATTTTATGATGGAATTTGAATTGTTTGGACAAAATACATCATGGTCATACATTTTCCAACATTTTGATGCTTGGGGTGAATAAAGGGAATTTTGACGTCAAAAAACGCACACGAAGGTAGACTATAGCCTTAGTATTTTGGGAAATTTGGCGCAATATCACATGTTCATTTTATGATGGAATTTGAATTGTTTGGACAAAATACATCATGGTCATACATTTTCCAACACATTTTGATGCCTTGGGGTGAATATTAAGGGAATTTAGGAACGGTCAAAAAACGCACACGAAGGTAAGACTATAGCCTTAGGTATTTTGGGAAATTTGGCGAAACATCAATGTTCATTTTATGATGGAATTTGAATTTTTTGGACAAAATACATCATGGTCATACATTTTCCAACACATTTTGATGCCTTGGGGTGAATATTAAGGGAATTTATGAATGGTCAAAAAACGCACACGAAGGTAAGACTATAGCCTTAGGTATTTTGGGAAATTTGGCGCAATATCACATGTTCATTTTATGATGGAATTTGAATTGTTTGGACAAAATACATCATGGTCAAGACTATAGCCTTAGGTATTTGGGAAATTTGGCGCAATATCACATGTTCATTTTATGATGGAATTTGAATTGTTTGGACAAAATACATCATGGTCATACATTTTCCAACACATTTTGATGCCTTGGGGTGAATATTAAGGGAATTTATGAACGGTCAAAAAACGCACACGAAGGTAAGACTATAGCCTTAGGTATTTTGGGAAATTTGGCGCAATATCACATGTTCATTTTATGATGGAATTTGAATTGTTTGGACAAAATACATCATGGTCATACATTTTCCAACACATTTTGATGCCTTGGGGTGAATATTAAGGGAATTTGATGAATGGTCAAAAAACGCACACGAAGGTAAGACTATAGCCTTAGGTATTTTGGGAAATTTGGCGCAATATCACATGTTCATTTTATGATGGAATTTGAATTTTTTGGACAAAATACATCATGGTCATACATTTTCCAACACATTTTAATGCCTTGGGGTGAATATTAAGGGAATTTATGAACGGTCAAAAAACGCACACGAAGGTAAGACTATAGCCTTAGGTATTTTGGGAAATTTGGCGCAATATCACATGTTCATTTTATGATGGAATTTGAATTGTTTGGACAAAATACATCATGGTCATACATTTTCCAACACATTTTGATGCCTTGGGGTGAATATTAAGGGAATTTATGAACGGTCAAAAAACGCACACGAAGGTAAGACTATAGCCTTAGGTATTTTGGGAAATTTGGCGCAATATCACATGTTCATTTTATGATGGAATTTGAATTGTTTGGACAAAATACATCATGGTCATACATTTTCCAACACATTTTGATGCCTTGGGGTGAATATTAAGGGAATTTATGAATGGTCAAAAAACGCACACGAAGGTAAGACTATAGCCTTAGGTATTTTGGGAAATTTGGCGCAATATCACATGTTCATTTTATGATGGAATTTGAATTGTTTGGACAAAATACATCATGGTCATACGTTTTCCAACACATTTTGATGCCTTGGGGTGAATATTAAGGGAATTTAGGAACGGTCAAAAAACACACACGAAGGTAAGACTATAGCCTTAGGTATTTTGGGAAATTTGGCGAAACATCAAAGGTTCATTTTATGATGGAATTTGAATTGTTTGGACAAAATACATCATGGTCATACATTTTCCAACACATTTTGATGCCTTGGGGTGAATATTAAGGGAATTTAGGAATGGTCAAAAAACGCACACGAAGGTAAGACTATAGCCTTAGGTATTTTGGGAAATTTGGCGCAATATCACATGTTCATTTTATGATGGAATTTGAATTGTTTGGACAAAATACATCATGGTCATACATTTTCCAACACATTTTGATGCCTTGGGGTGAATATTAAGGGAATTTATGAACGGTCAAAAAACGCACACGAAGGTAAGACTATAGCCTTAGGTATTTTGGGAAATTTGGCGCAATATCACATGTTCATTTTATGATGGAATTTGAATTGTTTGGACAAAATACATCATGGTCATACATTTTCCAACACATTTTAATGCCTTGGGGTGAATATTAAGGGAATTTAGGAACGGTCAAAAAACGCACACGAAGGTAAGACTATAGCCTTAGGTATTTTGGGAAATTTGGCGCAATATCACATGTTCATTTTATGATGGAATTTGAATTGTTTGGACAAAATACATCATGGTCATACATTTTCCAACACATTTTGATGCCTTGGGGTGAATATTAAGGGAATTTATGAACGGTCAAAAAACGCACACGAAGGTAAGACTATAGCCTTATGTATTTTGGGAAATTTGGCGCAATATCACATGTTCATTTTATGATGGAATTTGAATTGTTTGGACAAAATACATCATGGTCATACATTTTCCAACACATTTTGATGC